>NW_019646458.1:187851-190135 GCF_002806865.2 Cucurbita pepo subsp. pepo
AAAATTCCACTAACATGATTTTTCCATATTAAATGAAGTCAACATTTTGACTTTTTCATTTTAATTCAATAATTAATTTCAAATTTAAGTAATATTAAATGATTAATTAAACTATTCAATTAATAATTAATATTAATTCAAATGCCAATCCCAATGAATTCCGACACAAATGCAATGAGTATTGCATAAGATCGGACCATAAAGAAAATCACTCTCACTTTATAATGCCGTTTACTGTTGAGACTGATTTTTTCATTCGATGACCTAGGTAACTCGATCTTAATCCTGAGCTAACTATGAACTTCTATTTATTCAGAATTATCCTTAGATTTGCATGGGTGAGAGTGGCCCAAGATCGCCGACTCAATAAGTCTCCCATTTCAAGGGTAAGACTAGGTGAATAGTTGGGGACATAGGGTGCAAGATAGAATTCACTCCTACCCGCTTTTAAGGATAGTAAAGAGGTTGTTCTCTTAAGTAATGACCCCAGGTCTTGAACTGTAACGAATCGGGAAAGAAAAAAAAGAAAAAAAAAAGGAAAGAAAAAGAAAACGGAAAAAAAAAACTTAGTCTCCGAAAACTTCGCGAGTTTTCTGGTGACCGCCGAGTTTCTCAGACCCCATGCGAAACGACGACCACACCACGCCCAGCCTTCAGCCCACGACTCCCAGCACCTATCAGAATACCTGCAAAGGGAGAAAAGAAAGAAAATACGAGAGAGAGAGATTTCGGATAAATGTCGGCGAGTATCCAGTTTCTCTGACGAACCCTCAAACCACTTGAAAACTGACATCAAACGACCTGTTACCACCACGAGAAAGATCCCTAACGAAAGCACAATAACTCAAGGTGCATTTTGTGCTTTTTCGTAAGCGCCGTCGTCGATAACCGAGGTCGAAAAATTGGGTTTTCCTAATTGTTCTTAGATATGTGGTTTTAGGAACTTTTTGGCCGCAAAACTCCCAAAAAAGAAAGAAGAATGACAAATAAAGAGGAGTGAAATCCGCAACGAAAATGCCGCAGGAAGGAGAGAGAAAACTCGCAAGAAAATTGGCCGAAGTCGGGTAAGGAAGACGAGATCCACAGATCCGGGTCAACCCGAACCCAAAAATCCGAGAGAGCCAGCCCATTCTTTCCCTCGGCCTCTGCCTTCAGCTCAGCCCAACTACAACGGCCCAAACCTCAAACCAGCCCAGCAGCTACGGTTCAGTTTAACCAACCCGAGACCAGACTCACGGTCCAATCAAGCTAGTTTGCAACCCAAACACTTGCGGCCCAGCCCAGTAAGCCGAGGCCCAACGATTAGTCTTGGCCCAGTAGCCTTCCGCAGCCCGCGACCCGAACCACGACCCGTGCTTCGATCCGACGCTACTACACGACGTGGCTCACTTTGCTGCTGCCACGTGTCACATAGCGACGCAGGTGGAACCTCGGCTCGGCACGGCACAAAAGGCTCGGGCTCCCTCCGGTGATGCTCTGGTGGCTCCCAACGGCTCTTCGGCTCGACTCACCTGTTTTCAGCCCGGTTTCCACTATTTCGACCCTCCTGAATCTATTTTCGGGCCCGATTAAGGTATCCGAGGCCGGTTTAGAGCCGTATTTCACATTTATTGAATTATAGGTAAATTAATTGTGAAATACTATCGAAAAGTGGTGAACGGTGTGATAGGAAACAAACCCCGGCAATATAGGAAGCAGCTCTCACGGAACGGGAGCTTACGTTTAGCTATTTAGGGCGTACTTCGGCCAAGGCCAACCAAGTAAGTTGCCTTACTATAGGATAGGCTAAAAATTGTATGAGTTATGATGATGTATGAGTTATGATGATGTGTGGGTTACGATACTTGATGATGTGTGCAGTATATACATATTTTGATGAATGACGTACTTGATATGTTTGATGCACTTTGTGACAATATGATGAGTATGATGATTGCATGATGTTTACCTTAATATGATGATGTTTTCCATATTGAGCATGCTAGATGATGAGCGCCTACAATGCTGGAATTTGCAAAGCTAGAGGTCCTTCTAGAATCCATACAAAACGCTCACAGAGAAAGCTAACTTAACGAATTGATTCCAACCAAGAGCTTGTTACAAGATGAATGACTCTTAGATCGAACTTGGAATCTATGATGGTCACTCTTAGATACCAAGACAATTCACTCCAGAATTAGCTTGATCAAAACTAATTCAATGAATCGGTTTAAACATCAAACCTAAAGCAAGGTTTGAAAAAGAATAACACCAAAAGGGTATCAAGAAAACACAAAGGTTTTTT
>NW_019646458.1:194408-199087 GCF_002806865.2 Cucurbita pepo subsp. pepo
AAGGGGACGGCCTCCTATTAGAGATAGAGGACAAGGTGAGGCTGAAGAAAGCCCACCTCGAAAGGGATCAGAGACAAGGTTTGAATTAGAACCCTTACTGTATGTATGGTCGGCAAGCAGCCCTGGGAGGGTAGACGTAGTAACTAAGGATAGAGTAAAGAATGATCAAGCAATAGTAGCCGACCAAACTCTAAGCTTAGTCCTAATAGTAGTAAAGATGACCGACTTCGACGTAGTACTAGGCATGGATTGACTAGTTGCAAACCATGCTATTATAGAATGTCATAAAAAAAAATTAAAAAAAAAGTGATATTCTCACCATCGGTGGGACCTAGCTTTAAATTTAAAAGCACAAGTACTGGGGCTACCTCAAAGGTAGTCTCAATGATGAAAGCAAAGAGACTAGTCCAACAAGGCGGTTGGACTATATTAACATGTGTTATAGACGTAAGAGGAAACGAAAAGACCCTAGAAAACATGTCCATCGTAAATGAGATCCCAAATGTGTATCCAGATGACCTACCTGGAATGCCCCCTTCCCGAGTGGTCGACTTCATCATCGAACTCGAGTCGGGAACTGGGCCTATTTCTAAAGCACCCTATCACATGGCGCTAGCAGAGTTGAAATAACTCAAGGCGCAATTACAAGACTTACGAGATAAAGGGTTCATTCGACCTAGCATATTCCCCTAGGGTGCGCCAGTGTTGTTTGTTCAGAAGAAAGATGGATCAATGCATTTGTGCATTGATTACAGAGAGTTAAATAAGAGAACCATAAAGAACAAATACCCTCTGCCTAGAATAGAAGACTTATTCAATCAACTTAGAGAAGAAACTATATTTTCTAAGATAGATTTGCGGTCAGATTACCATTAAATAAAGAGTAAAGAAAAAGATGCACCAAAGACAGCATTTAGGACAAGGTATTATCGCTACAAGTTCGTGGTGATGTCATTTGGCCTCACCAATGCTTCAGCTGTGTTAATGGAGTTAATGAACCGAGTGTTCAAGGACTGTCTAGACACTTTTGTGATCGTGCTCATTGATGACATCCTAGTGTACTCGAAAACAGACATGGAACACCAAGAACACCTCTGAAAAGTCCTAGCCACCCTAAGAGAGAACAAGTTGTATGCCAAGTTCTCAAAGTGTGAATTTTGGTTACCATAAGTCTCTTTCCTAGGATACGTGGCGACAAAGGGTGGAGTATCCGTGGATCCTACTAAGGTCAAAGCGGTCACGAAGTAGGAACGCCCAACTTTGGTAACATCAGTACAGAGTTTCTTGGGACTAGCGAGATACTATCGAAGGTTCGTGTAGGACTTCGCTAGAATAGCCTTGCCTTTGACACAGCTAACGAGAAAAGGGGTACCATTTATATGAAATGATGCTTGTGAGGCAAGCTTCCAAAACCTAAAATAGAGATTGGTAACCGTCCCGGTATTCACGGTTCCCAAGATCTCAGAAGAGTACGTAATCTATAGTGACGCCTTTAAAGAATGGACTAGGATGTCTGTTAATGCAACACGGTAAAGTTGTTGCATACGCGTCCCGTCAACTAAAAGAATACGAAGATAATTACCATACCCACGACCTGGAGTTGGCCGCTGTAGTGTTCACGCTGAAAATTTGGTGACACTACCTATATGGAGAGAAAATTCAAAGTTTAACCGACCACAAGATTTTAAATATTTATTCACCCAAAAAGAGTTAAATATGAGACAGAGAAGGTGGTTAGAATTGGTGAAGGACGACGATGTAGATATCCAGTATCACCCTGGAAAAGCAAATGTGGTCGCAGACGCTTTGAGTAGAGAGGCGGCCCACTCTTTGGCCCTCATTACGAGGGAAGTAGGGGTACAAAGAAAATTCGAGGGAGCCAACATAGTTGTAGCGACCGAGAGAGTCATGGCACAACTGGCCTGACTTATAGTGCAACTTACACATAGGAAAGGAATGGTTACCTCCCAACGAGAGGATCCAAACCTATAGAAAGTCTTAAGCCAGCTAGCTGAGAGTCTAGTAAATGGATTCTCAAAGACCTCAGATGAAGGGCTATTGTATCAGGGACGCCTATATGTCTCGACAATAGAGGAGCTAAGGAAAGAAATACTAACGAAGCTCACAACTCGCCATTTGCCATGCACCCAGGAGGTACTAAGATGTACCAAGATTTAAAACAACACTTCTGGTGGAAGAGCAGGAAGAGGGACGTGGCCGAGTTTGTGAGCAAGTGCTTAGTATGTCAACAAGTGAAGGCTCCTAGATAAAAGGCGGCGGGATTGTTGCAGCCCCTAAGCATACTAGAGTGGAAGTGGGAAAACATAGCAATGGACTTCATAGTAGGATTACCCAAAATGCGTAAAGGCTATACAATGATCGGGTAGTTGTCGATAGGTTGACCAAGTCAGCACACTTTCTACCTAGGAAAGCTACATATACAGTTGACAATTGGGCAAAGCTATATGTGAAAGAAACAGTAAGACTACATGGAGTCCCAGTATCTATAGTGTCGGATCGGGACCCACGCTTTACATCAGCGTTCTAGCTCAGACTTTAAAAAGTGCTGGGTACCAGCCTCGACTTTAGTATCGCCTTCCACCCCCAAACAGATGGACAAACGAAGGGTTTAAACCAAATTCTAGAGGACATATTACGCGTTTGCGTACTAGATTTTAAGGGAAGTTGGGATTCCAAACTCCACCTCATGGAATTCTCATATAATAACAACTTCCAAGCCAATATTGGTATGACACCGTTTGAGGCCCTGTATGGGAAACGGTGCAAGTCCCCACTATGGTGGGACGAAGTAGGCGAAAGAGAGTTAGTAGGACCCGAGCTGGTTCGATTCACCAATGAGGCTGTTCAGAAAAATTCGAGCGAGGATGCGTGCCGCTAAAATTCGACAGAAAAGCTACGCCGATGTAAGACGTAGAAGCTTAGAGTTTTAGACAAGGGACCTAGTATTCCTCAAGGTGGCACCTATGAAAGGTGTTCTAAGATTCGGACGTACGGGCAAGTTAAGTCCTAAATTCATTGGACCATTCGAGATTCTCGAGCAGGTCGGTCTAGTAGCGTATAAGTTAGCCCTACCTCCCGCTCTCTCAGGAGTTCATGATGTATTTCACGTGTTGATGCTGGGGAAGTACATTACGGACCCTATCCACGTAATAGACTATGAACCACTCCAACTTAATGAAGATCTGAGTTACGAGGAAAAAAACCAATAAGAATCTTAACAAGAGAAGTAAAAGCATTACGCAACAGAAACATTGCGTTCATTAAGGTGTTGTGGCAAAATCACCACACCAAAGAGGCCACGTGGGAGAGTGAGGTCGAAATAAGTGGAAAACACTCCGAACTAGTATAAGAGTTGATGACTTTCGAGGACGAAAGTTCTTTTTAGGGGTAGATAATGTAACGCCCCGTTAGGTTTAATATATATATGTATTAGACTAAAAATAACAAAATAAAGAAGATGGTTTAATATATATATATATATAGATATATATATTAAAATAAAAAATAACAAAATAAGAAAGAAAAAAGAAAAAAAAAATTGACCACCTCTCCTTCAATCTCTCCACCCTATCCTAAAATACCTCCTCATCCGGCATCAATAATTCTACAAACAAAACAGAAAAAGAAAGAAAAAGATTTTATGGGGAGAAGAAAGGCAGATAGATCTCTGGTAAGAAAGGCCATTTTTTGGGAGAAGATAAGATAGATTTTCTGGGAGAAAAAAAGGAAGATAATGGAGGGATGATTAGGCAGATAATAGAAGAGAGATGTCATTTTAAAAGGTTAGTAGTCACATCTACCTTTTTCTTTTCTTGTATGGAAGGATATTAATATGTTGCAATTATTTAGATTTTAATTAGCAGTTAGAAATCATGTCAGATCTTTGAATGAGATCATAGATCTTCTCCTTTATACAATTATTTAGAATTAGATCTCCCCCTTCCTTTACTAAATGGTTAGAATTAAATAGGGAAGAAAAGAATTAAACAGAGAATAAAAGAATTAAATAAGAGGTTTGGAAAATAATTAAATCGAGAGAGGTTTGAAAAGAATTAGACAGAGAGGAGGTAAATATATATATATATTTAATTAAGTACAGAAAAGAAGAAAAGAAAAGAAAGATGTAAAGGAAATTATATATATTTAATTAAAGAATTAGACAGAGAGANATATATATATATATATATAATTAAAAAGGAAATTATATATATTTAACTAAATAAATACAGAAAGAAAAGAGAGAGAGACAATGGAGAAGGAAAATACATGGAAAATAGAAGATTTGGTTACAGAGTTATGCAGTAAATACATAGAGTAAAAAAAGGATAACGATATATATATATATTCAATACTCATAAAGTCTCTAATGCTCACATGGAGTTTAACCCTTGGACCATTGTAAAATTTAGAGAATTGAAATTGATGGCATGGTTCATATAGGTTGGTTTGGATACAAAGAACAAAACTGAACTTGATAAATTGGTGATACCAGTTTAAGCTAATCAGGTAAGTGGCCTTACTATAGGATAGGCTAAAAATTGTATGAGTTACGATGATGTATGAACTGTGTCGTACGATGCGGTATATGTGTTATGATGATGTATGATGTATGACTTTGATGATGTATGAGTTATGATGATGTGTGGGTTATGATACCT
>NW_019646459.1:0-5404 GCF_002806865.2 Cucurbita pepo subsp. pepo
TTATAAAACCCCACTAGAGTTTTAGTCAAAGTGGGAGTTTGATGAGTTATATGTCGTAAAACTCATAGTTTGTAAACAAAAACATATTCTATTTTCAATGAAGTTATTATTGTTGTTTATTCAGTAAAGATTGTTATTGAATAAAGTGAACTTTACATCATTAATCTAAATCCAATAAACTAAGAACACTCTGGCTATAGTATGATTACTTGAACTATATGTAGAGACATAAGAGTGGATCAAGTTCAAGTATATATAGTCAAAATGATCTATAGTATAAGGATAAGGCTGAGTATCTTATTCTGGGGATACTATGGATGCAGATCACTTTTATATATGATATAAACAATGTGATCACTAAATTGTACATGTGGAGACATGTGAGTGGGGGCGTCCTATGAAATGAGTATTGCATAAGATCGGACCATGAAGAAAACCACTCTCACTTTATAATGTCGTTTACTGTTGAGACTGATTTTCTTTTCATTCGATAACCTAGGTAACTCGGTTTTAATCCTGAGCTAACCATGAACTCCTGTTTATTCGGAATTATCCTTAGATTTGCATGGGTGAGAGTGGCTCTAGTTCGCCGACTCAATAGGCCTCCCATTTCAGGGGTAAGACTGGGTGAATGGCTGGGGACGTGGGGTGCAAGATGGAATTCACTCCTACCCACTTTTAGGGATAGAAGAGAGGTAGTTCCCTTAAGCACTGACTCCAGGTCTTGAACAAGGGGCCCCACCCTCTCATTGGCCTGAGAGGGATTCGGTTTACTGGTTGGACCACAAACCAATTGTTCATTAGAGGATCAGTGAGACATAAGGAACAAGAAGTAACTTTAGGGGTAAAACGGTAAATTGACCCAGCTCTAGTTACGAACAACCTGTGAAGGATCGACTTACTAATCATGGTTATATCAAATGGACAGAAATATATCTATAGTGAGGGGAGTGCAACTACTAGGCTATAGTGGAGTGTCCTAGTAGTTAACGAATGTTGGTTAACCAGGTTAATGAGTTTAATCGGTTAATCTTGAATCGTTGGAGCCCATGATCTATAGGTCCATTAGGTCCCTCTGCTAGCTCATATCGGACTAAACCATAGAACAGTGTGACGAGTGAGTTCGAAGTGTTCGAATTCAAATTAGGGAATATGCGTTACATATATACGATATATTTAACCGCAATTTTATTTTATTTACGAATTAAACGAAAAGAGAGAATCTGAGATATTTAAATAAGATTTAAATATCTTAATCAATTATGTGTCGGAATTGATTGGGATTGGCATTTGAATTAATATTAAATATTAATTAAATAGTTTAATTAATTATTTAATGTTACTTTAATTTGAAATTCATTATTCAAATTAATTGTTGAATTAAAATGAAGAAAGTCAAAATGTTGACTTTCATCTAATTAAAATGAAGAAAGTCAAAATGTTGACTTTCATCTAATGGAAAAATCATGTTAGTGGAATTTTGAGGTGTCAAAATTTGGTTTAACCAAACTTGCATGTTTGCCAAATAAACCCCACAAGTTTGAGTGGAATTTTGAGTGTCAAAATTTGGTTAACTCAAACATGCATGCTTGCCACATAATCCCAAACATTTGAGTGGAATTTTGAGTGTCAAAATTTGGTGATCTCAAATTTGCATGAACATGCAAACATGACTCTTTAAATAGAGTGATCGTGGTACATGGGAGGTCTTCTTCTTCTTGGTGAAAAACCTTTAAAAAAAACCTCTCACAAACACTCTCTTCATATATACAAAATCTCTCCCAAGTTTAGTCACTCACCGAATTCCACAACCCCGTTCTAAGGCCGGAGGATAGTGGAGAAGACACTAGTGGTGGTTCGAAACCGATTCGTGAGGAAAAAGGAGTTTCAACTACAAAAGGTTAGTATCTAAACTCATTAAGTTTTAATACTTATGAACATGCTAGTTATTTACTATAATTGATATTCTAAAAGTGCCTAAGATCCAAATTGCTTGCGCATGTGTTATGTTAACACCATCAGTTACATGAACTCTTAGCCTCCCGTGGTATGGCTTGTCGAATGTAGAAACATGGTTGGACAACACCTAAATAGCATTTTGGTCACCTTGAGCTAGGTTGATGAGCCATGTTACAAATATTCTAGTGGTTCATTTTGTTACAAAGTTTTGGAAATTTATTCAACCATAATTAGCCTTATTTTGAAATTTTGCCAAAATGCTTTAAACTTGAGTTTAAATCATGTAACGTTTTGCTACTCCCCCAAAAAAAAAATTAGTACGGTGGAAAGTGTTATTAAACAAAGGAGGGTTGTAAGATGATGGATGGAAATATTTGCTGAAACCACCACACCTAAACGGTGGTGAAAGTTCTTTATTTATAATCATTTACGGTATTAAATAAATCACAAGGAATATGGAAAGAATAATAAATTGATATGAGATGTCTGCCTATAATAAAAGAGCAAATATGAGACAAATGTTAAGCTGTGATGGAAGGCTAAATATCTAGATATTTGTTTGTAATAAAGAGTCAAATATGGTACCTAGGGTAAACGAAAGACTAAATATTTAGATATTTACTTATAATAAATGGTTAAATATGATACTATATGGTAAACTATAATTTAAGACTAAATATACTTAAGAGTGAAAAGTGTGAATTTAAGAGAGGTCTAATGAATCGATGTCCTTATGGTAACTTAAATTTATGAAAATAAACTAAGTAATGCTCTTGACTTGGTCAATCCAAGCACCCTCTTAAGCCACACAAATAAAGTCGATTTATTATGCGTTTCTATGTCGAGCCACAAAATATTTTGTATTTGATTGATAGATAAAATAGAAAACCAGACAGATCTAAGGTATCTTTTAGCAGGCCCACAAGGGACATGGGGCTAGTTACCACGTCAGAGACTTGGAATAGTATAGGACTTAGATTATGCCAAATGTCTAGCCTTATCTCGTGACTCGTGACTCGTGATCGGTAGTTTCAATTGTAGGTTGCCATATGAGGATGGTTAGGGGTTTGTCAGTCTTCGTCTGTACAGTGACATCAGTTATGGGGTGACCCCTACAAGTTCTATAAAAATCAGGTGTGTACTTAGGTCAATATCAAGGTGAACTCTTGAGAAGGATAAGATAATAATTTTATTTCCAATACTTGACTTACCCCTACGGCGCAGTTGTTGGGATAAAATTACAAGATCTAAAATGATGAGTTACATTTATAAAGAGATCATTAAAGTTGTTAATGATGTTCTTAACCAAACTAATGGTAACTAAATATTATAGGAATAAGAGTTGTTCTGGTTTACTGTTTGGTTGAGATTGTCTCAATTTAGTGAAGGAACACTTGACCGGTGGCTGCACTTCTTCTAAATCACTAAAATACCCTAGCATTGGAAATGATTTATAGGGCCAATTTTATAGAATTGTTTCTTCTTATACTGAATTTGAAGGGAGGGTTGATTGTTTCTAATTAAATAATATTTTATGTATTTCAAATATTATGTTCAAAGATCTCTTGGTGGTTTAATTTTCACTACGGATAAGTCATATTGAGAAAATTTTAATATTTGAAAAAATAATATTAGCACTATGATGNTTTTTTTTTTTTTTTTTTTTTTTTTTTTTTTTTTTTTTTTTTTTTTATCTTTATTAAGAAAGGTTCTCCAGACCTATTGTCAATGTGAATCGAATTATTCGAGTGAATCAAAAGTGATGAGAAAGCTTTGTTCATATCTTCTAGTTGACATGTTGAATGTCATGACTAAAAGATGAGAAAATGACAAAAGTATCTGAGATGTTTAAGTTGATGGAAGCTAAATTTAGATAATTATGTAATTGATCTCCAAATTAAGTATTATAAAATTCAAGAAAATTTTTATGATTGAAGCTATTGATTGGAAATAGTTCCTAATGAGCTAGGTTAGTGTGAGAGAAATTTTTGAAATTACTCTATAAAAAAAAATCTAAATTTTTTTTTTTTTTTTTTTTTTTTTTTTTTGAGACTAGGTGACATCAACTATCTCACTGATAGTTGATATAAGATCTATTTTCAAGATTTATTTCTCATTATGTAAGTCTTGGATATATCAAGTATCAAAATTTGTTTTTCATTACACCTGATATGTAATTCTTGAAAAATACTTGATGATGTAGAATATATTATACATGTTGGCACTAGGAAATCAATCTTAATTAATGTAGTGGAAGACATTGCGATGTCGTTAAGTAAAAATTGTTATTAAATGCTGAATATGGTGTTTTTAATAACCATGAGAGAAATTCAATTTCTCATACTTTGGTTTATAAATTTCTCATACTTTGGTTTATAGCATGAATTACTTTAAATATTAAAGTTTATATTTTCAAATTTGTTTGAAAATAGGTTCAGTTCAAATTAAGTACAATGAGTATGTGTTAAAATGTTAACACTTATTATACTGAAACATTGAGATATTCATGATTAGAGAATCAAGAATAAAAAGACATGTCTTTGGTAGTTCATTTAATTAATGTCAAATTGAATACAATGAAGAGACTAGTAAAAGGTAATTCTCCTAGTAAAAGATAATTCTCTCATCGTTGGAGTTAATTACTTTACATATCTATAGATCTCATTTTTCATGCAGATAATCATTAGGCTTTTACTGAATAAGGCTGCAAGACCAAAAAGCGTTTTGGATTTATGCATTGTGACCCAAGTGGTCTGTTGAATGCAAAAGTCAAAGAATATTGTTAGTATTTTATCAATTGGTTGATGATTATTCAATATATAAGTATCCTTACCAAATGCAACTTACTCTTTCTTTTATTTATTTATTTATCTTTTGAAAAGTTAAAAAAAAAATGAGACTAAAGTTGAAATCCATTTTGGTAAATCTATCAAGACATTATGATCGAATCCTAATAAATAGCACGGGAACATTGTGTACTAAAATTAGTGGATAGAAATTAGAATTGATTTCTAACTCTAAGCATAATACAATTTTGTAAAATTATGATGTAAGAGGAGAAAACAATATTATATTAGATATAGTCATAAAAAAATTATACGCTTATTATTGAACTCTTGTTACGATATGCAATAGGGACTACTGCGAGTGAACATGATTGTAACGACCCTAAATTTTCACATACTCAGAGTCGCTACTAACGTCTCATGCTCATCTATAATGCAGATGTGAATGTTTGATTAATCCACCACACCTAAATGGTGTGAAAGTTATCTTATTTATAATCAAATAAATTACAAGGATATGGAAATAGTAATAAATGGAAATAACAATAAATGGAAAGATACCTATGGTAATAAGGCAAATATCTAATATTTGCCTTATAATAAAATATCAAATATAATATATATGGTAAACTATAATTTATTACTAAATATCCTTAACA
>NW_019646459.1:7321-8040 GCF_002806865.2 Cucurbita pepo subsp. pepo
ACATCATCATATTAAGGTAAACGTCACGCAATCATCATACTCATCATATTGCCACAAAGTGCATCAAACATATCAAGTACGACATTCATCAAAATATATATATACTGAGCACATCATCAGGTATCATAACCCACACATCATCATAAGTCATACATCATAATAACTCATATACCGCATCGTACGACATAGTTCATACAACATCGTAACTCATACAATTTTTAGCCTATCCTATAGTAAGGCCACTTACCTGGTTGGCCTTAGCCGAAGTATTCCCTAATTTATTTAACGTAAGCTCCCGTTCCTCCAAAACTACACCAAATGTTGCCAAGGTTTACTTCTTATCACATCGTTCGTCACCTTTTGTTAGTATTTCACATTTTAATTAATAATCCAACAAACCGTGTGAAATACGGCTCTAAACGGTCTCAATAAAAATCGAATTCCATGTTTTAATTGTTTCTAAATTATATAGGACAATAAAACTTAAAACTTAAATTAATAATATGTAATATTATTAATATTTCAAGTGGCTTGTATAATTCAAGCTTTAATGTTATATCGTAGAGATACAAATATAATAATTTCTCATATTTTCCTTTTCCTTCCCTCACTTATTTCATATATTTTAATTCTGTTTATAGTATTTGAATAGTATTTGCTATTTTCAACCCGTTCTAATTTTTTTTTTTCTTTCCTAAAATCTTCTATCTTTTTTTTTT
>NW_019646459.1:9899-11165 GCF_002806865.2 Cucurbita pepo subsp. pepo
TGTCACAATTTTAGTGCAACTTATTTTAGTTTGAATTAGTTATGGAATATATGATATTCGTAATCTTCCAGAATATATTAGTTAGGAAATATATTTTAGATATCGTAATCAGTTGAATTCAAATAGTAGTATATTTGATTTTATTATCCGGATTTAGTTAGTTTATATTTTCTTGGTAGATATTATTTAGTATCTTATATCCTATTTAAAGGTCGTGAATATCAATCAAGATTGAACATTTGATCCCAATTCTTTTTCCTTATTCTTAAATCTGTATTCTTTCGTTGAGTAATAATATTTTCATATCTATGCACACTTTTGAGTGGTAGATATTGCGTCATCTTTTTATTTGAATATGTCTTCCAGATCTTTCTTTTCCCTATCTTCCTCTCTTTCTTATCTCCCTATCGTCCTCTCTTTCTTGTCTATCTATTCCACCAATTTTAATGTACTATGGCGAGGATAGATAATTTGTAATTCAGATCATTCACGGATAATTTCTAAATTTCTAACTCAGATCTAAATAATTGCTAATATCCTTCTTAGAATGGAAAAGGTAAATATGAATCCTAACCTTTTCAAATGACATCTCTCTCTTCTGCCTACCATCTCTCCATTATCTGCCTTCCTTCCCGATCTCTCCATTAGTGTATAACCCTCTCCTTCCTTCCCGATCTCTCCATTAGTGTATAACCCTCTCTCCATTATATGCATTTTTTTCCGGACCTCTCTCCATTATATGCATTTTTTTCCTCTAGAAAGATATTTTCTTTCTATTTCTGTTTTTGGTGAATTATTAATACTAAATGAAGGAGATATTTTAGGGGATGGACGGAGAGATTAAAGAAGGTGGTCAGTTTTTTTTTCTTTTCTTTATTTTGTTATTTTTATTTTAATACACACACACATATATATATATATATATATTAAACCTAACGGGACGTTACATTATCTACCCCTAAAAAGAACTTTCGTCCTCGAAAGTCTCCAACTCGTATACTAACTCAGGGAATTTTTCTTTTATTTCGTCCTTACACTCCCACGTGGCCTCTTCAGTGTGGTGATTTCGCCACAATACCTTAATGAACGCAATGTTTCTGTAGCATAACGGTTTTACTTCTCTTGCTAAGATTCTTATTGGTTTTTCCTCATAACTCAGATCTTCATTGAGTTGGAGTGGTTCATAGTCTATTACATGGATAGGGTTCGTAATGTACTTCCTCAGCATCGACACATGAAATGCATCGTGTACTCCTAAGTGGGCTA
>NW_019646459.1:12659-13820 GCF_002806865.2 Cucurbita pepo subsp. pepo
AAGTGTTGTTTTAAATCTTGGTACATCTTAGTACCTCCTGGGTGCATGGAAAATGACGAGTTGTGAGCTTCGTTAGTATTTCTTTTCCTAGCTCCTCTATTGTTGAGACATATAAGCGTCCTTGATACAATAACCCTTCATCTGAGGTCTTCGAGGATCCATTTACTAGACTCTCAGCTAGCTGGCTTAGGACTTTCTGTAGGTTTGGATCCTCTCGTTGGGAGGTAACCATTCTTTGCCTAAGTGTAGGTTGCACTGTAAGTCAGGCCAGTTGTGCCATGACTCTCTTGGTCGCTACAACTATGTTGGCTCCCTCGACTTTTCTTTGTACCCCTACTTCCCTCGTAATGAGGGCCAAAAGTGGGCCGCCTTTCTACTCAAAGCATCTGCGACCACATTTGCTTTTTCAGGGTGGTACTGNTGTCTCATATTTGACTCTTTCTGGGTGAAGAAATATTTAAAATCTTGTGGTCGGTTAAACTTTGAATTTTCTCTCCATATAGGTAGTGTCACCAAATTTTCAGTGCGAACACTACAGCGGCCAACTTCAGGTCGTGGGTAGGGTAATTATCTTCGTATTCTTTTAGTTGACGAGACGCGTATGCAACAACTTTACCGTGTTGCATTAACACACATCCTAGTCCATTCTTTAAAGGAGTCACTATAGATTACGTACTCTTTTAATACCTCGGGTACCGTGAGTACCGGGACGGTTACCAATCTCTCTTTTAGGTTTTGGAAGCTTGCCTCACGAGCATCATTTCATATAAATAGTACCCCTTTTCTCGTTAGCTGTGTCAAAGGCGAGGCTATTGTAGTGAAGTCCTACACGAACCTTCGATAGTATCTCGCTAGTCCCAAGAAACTCTATACTAATGTTACTGAAGTTGGGCGTTCTTACTTCGTGACCGCTTTGACCTTAGTAGGATCTACAGATACTCCGTTCTTTGTCGCCACGTATCTTAGGAAAGAGACTTATCTAACCAAAATTCACACTTTGAGAACTTGACATACAACTTGTTCTCTCTTAGGGTGGATAGGACATTTAGAGGTGTTCCTGGTGTACCAAGTTTGTTTTTTAGTATACTAGGATGTCATCAATGAGCACGATCACAAAAGTGTCTAGATAGTCCTTGAACACTCGAACACCAAATCTTTTAT
>NW_019646459.1:15589-38350 GCF_002806865.2 Cucurbita pepo subsp. pepo
ACATCATCATATTAAGGTAAACGTCACGCAATCATCATACTCATCATATTGCCACAAAGTGCATCAAACATATCAAGTACGACATTCATCAAAATATATATATACTGAGCACATCATCAGGTATCATAACCCACACATCATCATAAGTCATACATCATCATAACTCATATACCGCATCGTACGACATAGTTCATACAACATCGTAACTCATACAATTTTTAGCCTATCCTATAGTAAGGCCACTTACCTGGTTGGCCTTAGCCGAAGTATTCTCTAATTTATTTAACGTAAGCTCCCGTTCCTCCAGAACTACACCAAATGTTGCCAAGGTTTGCTTCCTATCACATCGTTCGTCACCTTTTGTTAGTATTTCACATTTTAATTAATAATCCAACAAACCGTGTGAAATACGGCTCTAAACGGTCTCAATAAAAATCGAATTCCATGTTTTAATTGTTTCTAAATTATATAGGACAATAAAATTTAAAACTTAAATTAATAATATGTCAATATTATTAATATTTCAAGTGGCTTGTATAATTCAAGCTTTAATGTTATATCGTAGAGATACAAATATAATAATTTCTCATATTTTCCATTTTCCTTCCCTCACTTATTTCATATATTTTAATTCTGTTTACAGTATTTGAACCGTACTTGCTATTTTTAACCCGTTCTAATTTTCTTTTCTTTCCTAAAATCTTCTCTCTTTTATTTTTTTTTTCTTTGAACTTTAATTCTTTTGAGTCCTTCAATTCCACATCCATATCTAATTATTTTAAGCAATCTAAATCTAATTCTTTTAATCACTCTCTATAATTCTTTTAAGCCGTTTATTACAAGGGGTTTAATTTTACTCCTATATCTAAATAGTTTAATTTTGTTTGGTTGTTTAATTCTATTCCCAGATTTTTTTTGTTTGGCTTTACTATTCCCAAATCTTAGGTTTTTTTTTTATTTGAATATGTTTTCCAGATCTTCCTTTTACGGTTGGCCAAGTCTTTTTATTTTTTTATTTTTTTTTATTTGAATATGTTTTCCAAATCTTCCTTTCCCTATCTTCCTTCTCATCCTGTTTTCCAAATCTTAGTTTTTTTTTATTTATTTGAATATGTTTTACAGATCTTCATTTTCATCATGTTTTCCAAATCTTGTTCTTTCTTTTTATTTGAATATGTCTTCCAGATCTTTCTTTTCCCTATCTTCCTCTCTTTCTTATCTCCCTATCGTTCTCTCTTTCTTATCTATCTATTCCTGGACCAATTTTAATGTACTATGGCGAGGATAGATAATTTCTAATTCAGATCATCCACGGATAATTTCTAAATTTCTTACTCAGATCTAAATAATTGCTAATATCCTTCCTAGAAAGGAAGAGGTAAATATGAATACTAACCTTTTCAAATGACATCTCTCTCTTCTGCCTACCATATCTCCATTATCTGCCTTCCTTCACGATCTCTCCATTAGTGTATAACCCTCTGTCCATTATATGCATTTTTTTCCGGACCTCTCTCCATTATATGCATTTTTTTCCTCCATAAAAATATTTTAAACCTAACGGGACGTTACAATGATTGCCTTCAAAATTGTCTATGAGACAATTTTTGGGATTATGGGAATGGAGTAAACTAGTTTACAACAATTCAATAATTGTAATCAAGCATATAGACAAATATGTTCAAAATTATGTCTATGTGTAGGCTACTCTTAAAGAGAAACAAAATTGTCCTTTATTTAATTCTAAATGGAAAAACATATTTGTATGACAAATGTAATTTTCTAAAGAAGTTTAAATATTTCGCAGTTAAGTGGATCCTGGTCATTAATTCGATAAGTCTCATTGTAGTGGGAGAATTATGAAATGGTTCAATCCTACCAAAAATCAAATTGTCTTGTTAGATGACCAATTTGAAGGCTTATTATCCTCAAAATAGATATGAGGGATGATGACAAGGATAAATAAGTTAAAGTCACAAAATCCAGTGATTTGTAGTTATTATTGATGAGTTTAGTAGGTATTATTGATGAGGTTAAACTCATAGGATATGAATGGATCTACAAAAGGAAAATTATGTATAGATAAGAAGATATAGATCTACAAAATATGGATCGAAAATTATTTATAGATAAGAAGATACAGATAGACAAAACAGGACTCATGATAAAGAGTTGAACTTAATGGGAAAAAGTGGGTAAAAATAAACTTCTCTCAGGTTGTCATTTAGAGTCTATTATTATTCTCTAATTCATTTTTATATGAGATATGATAAATGAATATTTAAAATTCTTTTGTGAAAAGAAATCTAAGAGAATGCATCTATCCATATTATTATATGGATTTATTATTAAAGATGAAAAGCAAAAGGTTTGCTAAAAAGAGTAAAATTCATTTTTGAAATGAATTTAACCTATAGATTTTTTAATAGGAGGTTTGGTAACATAAGACTTTAATAAATTGTAATTAATTTGTGAAAACAAGAAAATTACTACTTGATTAGTGGATTTTCTCATTTTTTTTTTATTTATTTATGTTGATGACATATTACTCATTATGGTGATGTAATCTTTCAATTTAATAAATAGATAACTACCTAACCAATTCCAAATAAATGATTGGGATAATCTTGTATGTCTGAAAATAGAGATTTAAGGATAAACGTTAATATTGTCTCATATATATTATACTAACAAAATTGTTGTCAAATATTTGATTCAAGACTTCAATGATCATTGAAATGTGAAGTTAGAGGAATAGTATCTTAAGTAACCTCAAATGTTGAGAGTATGATTAATTATTTTTCCTAAATGAGAACAATTAATGTGCAAATGAGAATTAACGTTAAGTATATAGTTAGTTAGATTATATTAGTTAAACTAATGGTATGATTATTAAGTGAAAAATTAAAGTTTTCTTAGAGTATCAATGAATAATGAGAATTTTTTATTTTGTGTATGGAGTTAAGATTTGATCTTTAAGTAATACACTAGGATCAATTTTACCTTAGATTGTGAAATATGGTAATATTTTTGCTTTTAAAGCAACAAAATGACTTGTATGACTATAATAATTTCTTAAACATTTGAAAGGTGTTTCAGATATGATTTAGTCTCACTTTTCATTGTGATGATAGTGATACAAACACTAATATTAAGGAAATTATAAAAGATCAATCTATAAAGAATGATATTGAGAGAGAAAGTATCGTGGTAGTGACCCAGATGACTTTTGATGATAATTATTTTGATTTATATAAAATGGTTCTCTAGGCTAAAGTATTTGAGGGTCACCTAGGATTACGAGACATGTCTCAACTTCTCTAGGGCAAGTGGGAGAATATGTTGGGCATAGAGTATGCCCTAGGACACATGTCTCACCAGCTTTAGTGCAAGTGGGAGATTGTTGGGATTTATGCCGTAAAGCCTCGTAATTAATTATCCATTGTATGAAAATCAAAGGTTATTAATGAAATCTTGAACAGTATGTGGTTGATATACAAGAGGATCGTGTTCAAGTAATAACTTAAAAAGTCTATAGTATATGGATAAGGTTGGGTGCCTATCCTGGTAACACTATTGATACGACCCACGTTGTAACCATTTCAAATGATTTGATCCAAATCGTTTAATTGGAGACATGTAAGTGAGGGTTATCCTATACAATGAGTTTGTACAAGACTGGACTAAGAAATATTTAATCTCTCTTTATAAATCCGTTACTTGAGAAGATTAATATTTCACATGATAATTATATGCGACGCGATCTTAATCTTGGGTGAATTATGAACTTCTGCCTGTGAGGGCTTGACCTTTAATTTACATGGGTGAGAATGGCTCGTTTAGCCTGCGACTTGACCAAATAGAGAGTTGGAACATAATATCATGAAATGGAATTCACTTCTTTCCATATAAGAAAAGTAGATGAGTTGTTCTCTTAAGTACTCATTTCAGGACTTGAATAATGGGGCCTCACCATCTCATTGGCCCGAGAGGGACTTGGTTTATGATTGGATCATAGACAAATTGTTCATTAGAGAATCAGTGGTATTTAAGGTGAAAGATGTAATTACAGGGGTAAAACGGACTTTTGACCCAGCTATAATTATGAACAACTCGTGAAGTATCGACTTGCATGTAATAGTTATATCAATGGACATAACTTGTCCTATAGGGCATAAGAGTGCAACTCTATGTCTATAGTGGAGTGACCTACCGTTAATGAATGGAAATTGATTAATTAAAGAGTTTAATTAATTAATTTTATATGATTGATGCTTATATTCTTTAGGTCCATAAGGTCTCCTTGCTAGCTCATTAGTAACGCTAAAATGTTCAATTTATTTAAAAGAAAATTTGAAGTGTTCAAATTGATATTTAATATATTAGATATATTAAATATAAAGGAGAAAATAAATTTAATTTGAAATTTCAAATTAATATTTAATATATTATATATGTTAAATATAGATAGAGAGAAATATATTAATTTGTATTTGATACAATCAAATATTAAATAAATTAATTGATGGTGTTAATATAACACATGCAAGCAATTTGGATCTTAGGCACTTTTAAAACATTAATTATTGTAAATAATTAGCATGTTCATAAGTATTAATCATAAGTATTAAAACTTAATGAGTTTGAATACTAACGTTTTGTAGTTCAAACTCCTTTTTCCTCACGAACCACCACTAGTGTCTTCTCCACTATCCTTCGACCTTAGAACGGGATTGTGGAATCCGGTGAGTGACTAAACTTGGGAGGGATTTTGTATATTTGAAGAGAGTGTTTGTGAGAGGTTTTTCTCAAGGTTTTTCACCAAGAAGAAGACCTTCCATATACCATGATCACTCTATTTAAAGAGTCATGTTTGCATGTTCATGCAAATTTGAAATCACCAAATTTTGACACTCAAAATTCCACTCAAATGTTTTGGGATGATGTGGCAAGCTTGTGGGGTTTATTTGGCAAGCATGCAAGTTTGGTTAAACCAAATTTTGACACCTCAAAATTCCACTAACATGATTAAATTAACATTAAACGATTAATTAAACTATTTAATTAATATTTAATATTAATTCAAATGTCAATCCCAATCAATTCCGATACATAATTGATTAAGATATTTAAATATCTCAGATTCTCTCTTTTTGTTTACTTCGTAAATAAAACAAAAATGCGGTTAAATATATAGTATATATGTAGCGCATATTCCCTAATTTGAATTCAAACACTTCGAACTCACTCGTCACACTGTTCTATGGCTTAGTCCGATATGAGCTAGCAAAGGGACCTAATGGACCTATAGATCATGGGCTCCAACGATCCAAGATTAACCGGTTAAACTCATTAACCTTATTAACCAACATTCGTTAACTACTAGGACACTCCACTATAGCCTAGTAGTTGCACTCCCCTCACTATAGATATATTTCTGTCCATTTGATATAACCATGATTAGTAAGTCGATCCTTCACAGGTTGTTCGTAACTAGAGCTGGGTCAATTTACCGTTTTACCCCTAAAGTTACTTCTTGTTCCTTATGTCTCACTGATCCTCTAATGAACAATTGGTTTGTGGTCCAACCAGTAAACCGAATCCCTCTCAGGCCAATGAGAGGGTGGGGCCCCTTGTTCAAGACCTGGAGTCAGTGCTTAAGGGAACTACCTTTCTTCTATCCCTAAAAGTGGGTAGGAGTGAATTCCGTCTTGCACCCCACGTCCCCAGCCATTCACCCAGTCTTACCCCTGAAATGGGAGGCCTGTTGAGTCGGCGAACTAGAGCCACTCTCACCCATGCAAATCTAAGGATAATTCCGAATAAACAGGAGTTCATGGTTAGCTCAGGATTAAAACCGAGTTACCTAGGTTATCGAATGAAAAGAAAATCAGTCTCAACAGTAAACGACTTTATAAAGTGAGAGTGGTTTTCTTCATGGTCCGATCTTATGCAATACTCATTGCATAGGACGCCCCCACTCACATGTCTCCACATGCACAATTTAGTGATCGCATTGTTTATATCATATACAAAAGTGGGCCGCATCCATAGTGTCCCCAGAATAAGGTACTCAGCCTTATCCTTATACTATAGATCATTTTGACTATATACTTGAACTTGATCCACTCTTATGTCTCTACATATAGTTCAAGTAATCATACTATAGCCAGAGTGTTCTTAGTTTATTGGATTTAGATTAATGATCGTAAAGTTCACTTTATTCAGTAACAATCTTTACTGAATAAACAACAATAATAACTTGATTGAAAATAGAATATATTTTTGTTTACAAACTATGAGTTTTAGGACATAAAACCCAACATTAATGTATTACATTAAATAAAAATATATATTTGAATGAGATTCAAATTAATTAAATATATATTAAGATATCTTATAATATCTAAATATGATTTGTATAAGGTATAATATCTTAATATGCAAATATATTATTTGACAAATATTCTTCAAAGAGTCCTTATAAATAGGACCCTCGAGTTGAGCCAAAGATATATGAATCTCCCCCACTCTTTTTGGAGAATAAAATTACATCAAAAGAGAATTCTTGAAACTCTTCTTCTCCGATCCCTTTGGGGTTTTCTTTCAAGAGGCTCCCACAAGTCTTGACCTTGTGTTCGAGTCATAGCAAGGAAGATCTCATAGAATATTGAAAAGCTTTTGCATGGTTGGAATGAGTCTTGCAACCTAGGGTTTCTACAAAGGTAGCGTTCTTACTCTCTCGAATTTATTGTTTTTGTTTTAATTCTTACTAAATTTCAAAACGGTTCCCAATGCTTTCGCTACGAGGATGAAGATTTCATTCCCTTTAATCAAATTGCTTGGCACGAGCATGCTGCTGCTGCCACAAACTCTGCTTCTGTAGTTGAGAGTTTTACAATAGGTTGCTTCTTTGAAGACCAACAAATTGCTCCTGAACTCATCATGAAAATACTCCTTGAACTACTTTACGATCATCTATATCACATGCATAGTCGCTATCTGTATATAGCCAACCATCTTCGAATCATCTCCTTTCTTATAGAATACCCCCAAATCAAAAGTTCCTCTCACATAACAAAGTATCCTTCTTACTGCATTGAGATGTTTTACCGTTGAATGCTCCATGTAGCGACTTATCATACTAACCGCATACATGATGTCTGGTCTTGTTAAAGTTAAGTACATCAAACTTTCCACAATTTGCCTGAAGTACGTATTATCAACCTCTCGCCCTTCAATATCCTTGTGCAACTTCAAACCCAATTCTGATGGAGTTCCAAATGTACACTCATCCATTTTAAATCTTTCAAGTAACTCTTTAGAATATTTCTTCTGACAGATAAAGTTACCGACGACAGTTTGAGTAACTTCTACTCCAAAAAAATATCACATCAAACCAAGATCTGTCATTTCAAATTCCTTCATCATTCTCTTCTTAAGAAGTTCAAACATTTCTTCATTATTGCCCGTAAATATTAAATCATCAACATATAAGCAAATAATGAGAATGTTACCTTCTTTTTCAGTTTTCACATGCAACGTATGTTCATATGGGCATTTAGTGAATCCTATCTTTTCAAAATGAGAATTAATGCGATTTTACCATGCTCTAGGAGCTTGCTTCAAACCATACCGAGCTTTCTTCAACCTATACACTTTTTCCTCTTTACCTTTTTGAACAAAACCTTCTAGTTGCTCCACATATACCTCTTCTTGAAGCTCCCCGTGTAAGAAGGCCGATTCCACATCAAGTTGATAAATAGGCCATGATTTTTGTGCTGCAATAGAAATTATAAGCCTTATAGTATCTGGCGTGCTACTTGTACAAATACCTCTTTATAATCAACTCCATACTTCTGCTTGTATCCTTTTGCAATAGTCGTGCCTTTGACTTATCCATCTCATTGTGTTCATTCAACTTGGTTTTGAAAATCCATTTTACTCCAATTGTTTTCTACCATTTAGGAAGATCAGTCAGCTCCCAAGTCTTATTCTTCTCTTGATTTCACCGTCCATGGCTTCTCTCCATTTCTTCTGCTTTACAGCTTCTTCATAGACAATTGGATCATTATCCATAAAAAATGCAAAATAAGAACTGTAACTTGAGTCATAGTCCATCTCATAATCAATCATCCAAGTTGATCTTCTTCTTGTTCTTGGATTTCTTTGACTTTGATCATGATTTTCTTCTTCTACTAGATCTTCTTGTTGAGCTTGTGATGAGCTCTCTCCAGGCTCATAGTAAAGCTGAATAGGGGCTCCAACTTGTCCTTCTTCAAGATCTATAGGAATCTACTGATTCACAGTAATCTTTTCTTCCCATGTCCAAGTCTTCTTTTCTTCAAAGATTACATCGCGGCTTACCACCACCTTCTTGGTCAAAGGAACATAGAGCTTGTACGCCTTAGAAGTCTCGCTTACTCCAAAGAACACACATTTCAAACTCTTGCCCTCAAGTTTCTTCCTTTTCTCGTCAGGAACGTGTGCATATGCTATGCACCCTAAGATTCTAAAGTGGTCTACCGCAGGCTTCCTTCCGCTTCATGCTTCTTGTGGAGTCATATCTCTAACAGAGAAAGTAGGGCTCCAGTTGAGAATGTGAACGGACCACACAACAGCTTCTAGCAAGAATTCCTTTGGGACTTCTCCTTTATTTAGCAAACTTCGAACCATGTTGAGAATGGTTCTATTTTTCCTTTCGGCCACACCATTTTGTTGTGGTGTATATGCTGCTGTCAACTGCCTCCTTATACCCTTCTCTTCAAAAAATTTCATAAATTCGTTAGAGAAAAACTCTCCACCTCTGTCAGTTCTTAAATCCTTCACTCTTCTTTCAGTTTCAAACTTCATAGTAGCACAAAATTTGTTGAAGCAATCAAAGGCTTCTGATTTGGCGTGCAAGAAGTAAATCCATGTTTTTCTACTAAAATCATCGATGAGGGCCATGATATATTTCTTGTTACCATTTGATGCTGAAGAGATCAGACCACATGTGTCTGAATGCACCAACTCCAAAATTGCTTAAACTCTTCTCCATTTTCAAATGGAAAAGAATTTCTTTCATGTTTTGCTACCACACAGCTCTCATAAATTTCTGTTGGAGGAGAGATGTCTGGCAACCTAGTCACCATCTTCTTTGAAGACAACGTTTTTTACCAAGTGTAGATGACCATACCTAAAATGTCAAAGTTAGTTAGTATCTTCTTTCTTCACCATCAAACTTCTGGCTACGATATTTAACGTCAATGGATATAAGCCGTTGGTGGTCGTCTGCATCTTAGTAATCGATCCTCATCGGGAGTCATAAATCTCACATTCATTATTTTGGAATGTGATCACATACCCATTTTCTTGCCATTGACCAATAGTAAGCAAGTTGGCCTTCAGATCAGGAATGTAGAACACATTAGAAATTGATTCTACAAAGTCATTTCTAGTCTTGATATCTACTATTCATTTCCCCATCACTTGGACAATTGAATTGTTGCAAAGACAAACAATAGTATAAAAATTTTCATCCAGAGTTGAGAAGAATTTCTTACAACCTGTCATATGGTTGCTGCATCTAGAGTCTACGATCCATACTCCTTGATCTGCAACCTTCATAGCATGGAATGACATTAACAATGTTTCTTCTTCTCTTTTCTCCGCAAAGTTGGATTGATCTCTTTTCTCCTTTTGGAGCCTGGTATAACATTCATTCTTGTAATGTCCAAGGCGTCCACATCTGTAGGATTCCACCTTAGACGTGTCAAAATGTCTCTTGCCTTTGTTATCATAATCGTCTCTGACTAGATTGGCTGACCTGCCAACATCTCCACTTCTTTTCTGACCGCCTCTTCCACGACATCAGCCTCTTCTTTGCCCTCTACCTCTGGAGCTTGAAGTTTCACTTGGTGTGGATATCTTTAAGGCTATCATCTTCTCTATTGCACTCATGCGATTAAGCTTCTGCTCATGCACTAGAAAAGAGCTTTGAAGTTCATCTATTTGCATCTCTTCGACATTGTCTGCTTCTTCAATAGAACATACAATGTAAT
The DNA here is from genome assembly GCF_002806865.2 of Cucurbita pepo subsp. pepo. Lineage (NCBI taxonomy): Eukaryota > Viridiplantae > Streptophyta > Magnoliopsida > Cucurbitales > Cucurbitaceae > Cucurbita > Cucurbita pepo. The sequence goes on from NW_019646459.1 coordinate 25,633, forward strand.
CGAACTTAGGAGTTAGAGATAGCAAAATCTTTTCTACAACCACAACATCTGTGATTGAATCATCATGCATCCTCATTTTACTTGCAAGACTAATAACCATGTCAATATAATCATTCACCGTTTCTCCCTTTTGCATTTGGAGAATTTCAAATTCTCTTCTAACTGCTTGAAGTTGAGCATGCTTTACTCTCGTTGAGCCTTGATACTTCCTTCTCATTGAATCTCAAATTTCCTTGGATGTCTTCTTCTGAAGCATCATTTCCAAGATAGTCCGATCAATGGACTGGAATAAATAGTTCTTGACCTTCAGGTCCTTCAACTTCGATGCTGCCAACCGTTGATGTTGAATGGCTAAGAGTATCTCGCCTTCATTTGGCTCTACATAACCCGTCTCCACCATATCAAAGAACTCCTTTGATCTGAGGAATTTTCCATCAACATTGCCCAATGATCATAGTGACCATCGAATCTCGGGATGGCGGGTTGAACGTAGTTATCAACTTGTCTTTTTGCTGCCAATCTTGTTGCTGCAAGATCGCTCTGATACCTGTTGTTGGTGACAACAGAGAAATTTGGTAGAATTCTTTGGGAGAAGAGAACTTTGTATAACTAAGAAGGAATGCTTAATTGATTTTCTACATCTTCCACCAATGCCAACATATATATATATATATATATATATATATATATATATATTTTGTAACGACCCAAAATTTTCTACTTAATTTAAGGTTGCTACTGTATACATACCATAAACATTGAATGCGGAAGACTTCATTTAAATTCCATAAAACAGAACTCTTAACTTAAAACATAGCCATGGACTTACGTGTTTCGAAAACATCTTTAAAACGACACAACAAAAGACCCGAAATAAAATAAATAAGCGTTTAAGTTTAAAACATCCTATTCTATCCTAAGTCTAAGAAAATAAATACCACTATCCTATGCATGTGCCATGATCTCGAGTTGCGATGCCGTCGTCAGCCGTACAGGAATGCCTTGCCTTAACCTGAAAAATGTAGTAGCACATGGCTTGAGTATTTAAAGAAATACTCAGTAAGTGACCCCACTATTGGGGTTAAATGCAACAATCACATGCAATGAAATGATGGGACCTATCTTTCGTTTCGTTTCGTTTCGTTTCGTTTCTTTTCCTTTTCGTTTCGTTTCATTTTCCCTACGGTGTAATCCTAACAGGTAATCGTGGACGTGTACCATATACTCTACACGCAGCCCATACGTGCGAGTATGGGCTCACCAGCTAGTTCGCACACCGCTGGGCCACTGTCCCTAGCCGGTGGGCATGCTCTGGGGGCCCACCGGGACCCGTTAAAACTAAAACCGTCACGGCAGCGCTATGCAGGGCATAACGATCGTTGTCCTGCCATTTGGATGTACGCGTCCGTACCCTCGTGATGGGATAGGGGTATCCCCCCAAATGCATGATCACACAATATGCATGAGGTCCCACTAGTCCTACAGTCATCATTTAATGAACATAACCCCGTGTCACGTTTTCATGCTTACATGTCATTCTCATTCTCATTTCGTTACATATCATACATATTCCTAGCGGGGTTATGTATCATGCAATTTACCGTATTTCATGTCATACAATTCATTCAGTTACATTCCAATACTCATACAACAAGCCATAATCGTACAAGGGTCACACATCGTCACATGCATTCATATCACATCAACTAAGCAGCATAAATAACATACATTCACGTTCACATGATTTCGTACTTAAGCACAATAATCTAGCATACAATGTATCATATCATAACCAAGTCATAACGTAAACACTTCATAGTCATATCGTTCTCTAACTTACCATAGCCTTAACGTTCTTATACCTATCACAGACATATCATTACGTGACGTACCTTAGTCATATCGTCACAAGAACGTACCCTAACGCTATCGTTCTATCAATCTATCACAAACCTATCCCTTTCTACCCGTAACCTAACCGTATTCTTCCATCAATCTCTCTTATCCATATCACTCCGGTATGTAACCTAACCTTAACATTTCGTGAACGTATTTTACTCCTATCGTTACATTTTGTTTTGTGCATCCTTCTTGTATCCTATCTCAAACATATCCTTGAACACATCGTACAGTAACTATTATCATACAATTCACATATTATAACATATACATAACATATAGGAAGCATATCGATCCACAGACGATTCACACATATCAATATATATGACACGTGCAGAACCCAGGGCACGTGTCAACATCAAAATATAACCATGCCGATAGTAAGATCACTTACCTGGCTAGCTTAAGTCGTTGTCACGAATATATCTTTAATTAAAGTTTGATTCCGTCCTTTGAAATTCGAGTCAACCTATATGAGCCCATGACATTAGTTTCAGGTTTGAATTCTACAACATTATTTCTCTATTTTACATTGGTTCATTGTTAAAAATCTGAAATGTTATATATCTATAATTATATTTTTATTAAAAATCTTATTTTTCATACTATTGTATAAGTAGATACACTTATTTCAAGTTAGTATGGGCTTTACTACTCTCTATATTTACCTCTGTGTTTACCTTTCCCTCGGCTTTACTGTATGTTTACCTTTCCCTCTGTATTTAGTTTGTGTTTTTTAATTCCCTAATCTTTTTTTTTATCGGTTGCCTTTTAATTCTGTTCTCATGCATTCCAAATTTCCAGTGCATCTCTATTTCCAAATTTTTCCTTATCTCAGTGTTCCTATTCATAAGTTTTTTGTGCCATTCTATCTTTAATCTATTCATTTGGCTACTGATAAGTTTTTTGTGCCATTCTATCTTTAATCTATTCATTTGGCTACTGATAAAAATTTAATCTAATATTACTAATCTGACGTGATTGACTAGAATCGTATAAATGATTGACATTTAGTTTCCAACTCAAAACTAGATCATTGTAATAATTCAATCAAGATCTAACTATAATTGGTTGTGATTTCTAAAAAAATAGGATAAAAGAAAATGAAGATTTAATATATATTTTGTTGATCACATCTATCTTCAAGTAATTCTCGGGTGAATCTCAACTGGTAAATGTCATTCTTTTTTTTTTTTCTCAAGTAAATCTGACAATCATTGTTTTCCTTTTTCATTTTGCCGTAAGTGTTACTTTAACCATTTTTATAATTATTTTTATTTCTTTATTTCTTTATTTATTTTTGGGCTATTACATATATAGAGGTAATTTGTGACATTCCCCAATACCATTCATTATCCAAAAATGATGCACAAAATTAATTAGGAACGAATGAACCTACATGTATCTATTCATACATGTCCTTATACATGTATCTATACATGTAAGAATGATCTTTCAACACATGTATCTATTCATACATGTATCTACCGGTGACCCTTCAACATATTTTGTTTATATATTATATAAAAATAAATTTTTTTTTTGGATAATGTTTGAAATAAAAAAAATTAAAATTAAATAATTGATATTTTGCTCTCATTGGATAACGATATGTGGTTATGGTTCGTGACTTTCACGTGGCTTATTCTTGGTTTCTAACTGTTTGAATTTTCTATTTTTATAATTAATTATTGATTTTTTTTTTTAATTAACGATGGTTTAGGTTATTCTATTTAGTTTTTATTTATTCGATCTCAAATTCCTAGAAAATAAGAAGAAATATAAAAATAGGTTAAATATGGGTAGAATAGGCAAGCCTTCTTCATCGTTCCTATTTCTTCCTCTTATTTTAATCTTCTCTATCTTTCGTAAATATCCTTCTTATCTTTATAGCAAGTGACGGTGGGTGCACGCACATGCTCAAAACGTCCAAGGGAGCTTGTGAAAACACGTCGAAGAGAAGAAACGCAGTAATGTGAGAGTCCGAGCGGGGTGACTCATTCATCTATATTTGTAACATCTTTTTTTGGAGTCAAAAGTATGACATAAAACTGGTTAAAAATCCACCCGAATCAATGGCAAATCGAATGCACTAGTAAACCACATGGATCTACGAACAACTTACTGTATTTGATGTATGGCCAAGCTACAGTTTGAGAATTTGGTAACTTTCATTGTAAACATTCTCAAATAGGTTTTTCTCTTGGTATATCTTATCTAGTATAACACAAAACTAAAGTTTCTATAACCATAACGAAAAGCCACCACAACCTTCTTACCTTTTTTTTTCTTTTCCAATGCCTTCGGAATATCAAGAATGGGCTTGACAAAATTCTCTTTTAAAAATTAGTATTATATAAGCATGGTGGATTTTCTCATATACCATAAAACTTGTAATTAAAAATCAAACTTAAAATGACAGTTTTGAAACCTTAACTATGGTAATACTTTTTAACAACAATTTATTTATGTTGACATTGTTAGGAAAAATTCAACCATAACTTTCTACAACAATTTATTTATGTTGAGCTTGGTGGAGTGCATTCCTATACCATAACGAGGATTACCACAAAACTTCTAGTTGATTTAAAGACAATGTCCCACGGTAATCATCGTGTATCCCCCACCCAAGTCCATCTTAAATCATGGTTTCTTCAATTTATGGTACCTTGACAATCTCATACGGTTGTCCTCCCCATATACCTCTAAAATTTTGACCATGATCATAATGCCTAAACCAAATTGTGGCTCGATACTTTTAAATCACCTCATAACTTTCATACTTGCAGTTTTTTTTTTTTTTTTTTGTTTTTTTTTTAACATTTTCCGTTCATGTTAAGGCACCAAAGTTTTCTACATCTGAGTGCTTCCAAAGCTCCTTTCATCAATTGATTTTCATTTAACTATATATCATTTTAATTTATGATGGTCTTAACTCAATTTTTTTTCGCTAAGTGGTAAAGCCAAATCTTTTGTTTCAGACACTACCACTTTTAGTATCCATAGTATATTATAAGACATTGACATCTATCAAGCTTCTTGGATCATATTTATTTCATTTGAAACTACTTACTCTTCAGTATACGTTGGTACATTCATTTCCATCTCTATGATCATAACACCGTGTAGTTTATCTATGTTCGAGACGTCTAACTAAAACATATGATCTTGCTTAGCAAAATCATTTTCACTCATACATTAACATTTAGTAGCTTACTAAAACTATAGCTACTAATTCACAGCAACAACCTCAGTAAATCAAAACATCATCAATACATCAATTTACATTCACATTCCATGTAAGATAAAACATAACATATTCTACCTTATAATAAATATAGAATTAAGCCAACAATAATGCAATCAATTATAATACCGTCAATGATGTAAAAATTCAATTATGAGTTATATTTTATAATGACCCAGCANTTTTTTTTTTTTTTTTTTTTTTTTTTTTTTTTTTTTTTTTTTTTTTTTTTTTTTTTTTATCTTATGCAAGACATACCTGACAGAGACGGGGCATCGACGGTGGGACAATGGAACATGTCAAGCCCACATCGTAGGCTAGTCTACAAGATCTGTAACCTAGAGCTCTGATACCAACTGTAACGACCCGAAATTTTCTACTTAATTTAAGGTCGCTACTATATACATATCATAAACATTAAATACGAAAATACTTCATTTAAACTTTCATAAAACATAACCTTCAGCTTAAAACACTGTCATGGACTTATGTGTTTTGAAAACACTTTTAAAAATGACACAACAAAAGACTAAATAAAATAAATAAACGTTTAAATAAAAAACATCCTATTCTAGCCTAAGTCTAAGAAAATAACACCACTACCCTATACATGTACCATGGTCTAAAGTCGCGATGCCGTTGTCAGCCGTACAAGAATGTCTTGCCTTAATCTGAAATAGAGGTAGCACGTGGCTTGAGTATTTTAAGATTAAAATACTCAGTAAGTGACCCCACTATTGGGGGTTAAATGCAAGAACATGCGAATGCAATGACGTGAGCTGTCATAACCGTCTATTTTTCCTACGACACTATTCTAATGGGAAGCTTGGATGTATACCATATACTCTACATACAGCCCTACGTGCGAGTATGGGCTCACCAGATAGTTCCCACACCGCTGAACCCCTTTTCTTGTCGGGCGAGCCTTCTCTAGAGCTTAACTTTTGCCGAACGCCCATTAAAATTAGTAACTGTCATGACAACATTATGTAAAACATAACGATACTTGCCTGCCTAATAAATATACGCGTTCGTACCCTCGTGATGGAATAGGGGTATCCCCCAATGTAGGAGCACACATAATACATGAGGTCCCAACATTTTTCCATATTCATTATCATTTAATACAACCCCACTAGCATTCTATACATATCATATCTTTTTTCATATCATTTCACATATTATTCATCATTCATATCACATCGTTTCTCATTTTTCAGTTCTCATATCATACATAATTCTAACAAGGTTATATTTCATGTCATTCATATCATGCTGTGTACATACAATTTAAAAGACATAACATAACGTTCCACGTTTTTTAACATAACATCTCCTCATATATATCTCATACCATAACATATCGCATCACAATGTATCATATCATAAACATGTCAACTTATCACATATTTCGTACCATAACATAGTTCATATCATATCACAACATATATATATATATATATATTAGTCATTCACATCTTGTATCATAATCATATCATATCGTGAACACTTCGTGGTCATGTCATTCCCTAACTTATCATAGCCTTAACGTTCTTATACATATAACAGTCATATCGTTACATGAACGTACCTTAGTCATATCGTCACATGAACGTATCCTAACGCTGTCGTTCTATCAATATATCATAATCCTATCCCTTTCTACCCATAACCTAATCGTATTCTTTTATCAGTCTCTCATATTCATAGCACTTCGATACGTAACCTAACATGAACGTTTCATGAACATATCTTACTCCTATCGTTACATTACGTTTTGTGCATCCTTCTCGTATCTTATCTCAAACATATCATTGAACACATCGTATGGTAAGAATTATCATACAATTCACATATTATAACATATACATAACATATCATAAGCATATCGAACTATAAACAGTTCACACATATCAATATATATGACACGTGAAGAACCACGGGGCACGTGTCAACATCAAATATAACTATGCCGATAGTAAGACCACTTACCTAGTTAACTTAAGTTGTTGTCACGAATATATTCTTATTGATCTTCCGATATAACTATGCCGATAGTAGGGTCGGGAGTATACTTTCGCAGCATGGATACGTGGAACACATTGTGCACGGCGGCAAGGTTCGGTGGTAGGGCAATTCTGTAAGCCATAGCCCCAACTCTGTCTAGAATCTCGAAGGGGCCTATGAACCTTGGGCTCAATTTTCCTTTCTTTCTGAACCTCAACAACCCCCATCATAGGGGCCACCTTCAGGAACACGTGGTCACCCACCTCAAATTCGAGGTCCCTTCTACGCACATCTGCATAGCTTTTCTGTCGACTCTGTGCGGTGAGTATCCTCTACTTGATTTTCTGCACCGCTGCATTGGTGACCTGGACCAACTCTGGTCCCAGTAGTTGCTACGTGCCTATCTCTTCCCAAAACACTGGTGTTCGACACCTACGCCCATACAGTGCCTCAAAGGGGGCCATCTGAATAGTCGCTTGATAACTATTGTTGTAGGCAAACTCCATTAAAGGCAGATGTTCGTCCCCGAAAGTTGGCGTCTCTTGGAAGAGTTTGGGATAGGCCCCTCTCCCGTCTTCTTTACGTTCTCGAGTTGCCTCTTCATTAAGGTGGTTACTCCCACGAGACTTTTACTAAGGTGGTCGCTCTTTCATACCAACACTTCGCGTCTTGGTCTGACCCGATAGGGTCTGGTACCCGTATAGGCGTACCATCTCTTTGACATATAACTTATCTCATCGATCTACTCGATAAGTGGTCTCACCTGGGATGAGGTGAGTTGTCTTGGTTGGTCTACCCCAAGTATCCAAATCACGTTACGAGTCTGTTTAGCCTTTGGCAAACCCGAGATAAAACCCACACTCACTACTTCCCATTTAAGGGCTATAGCAATCTTGTTGGGCGCTATCTCGATGCCTTAACCTGCTAGCAGCATCGTCTTACGAAACCCGCCATGTCTCTCTTCATTCTCAAGCCACCAATCGCATCTCTTCAAATAACTTCGTACATCCTAGGTGGAACGTATCAAATGTATTGTGGGCTTCAGCTAAAATGTCTTTTAGGATTTCCTCGTCTTGAGGAACACACAAGCAGTCTTGCCACTGTAGGACCCCGTCTGAGGAGATAGAATACTTAGTTGGTTTTTCCCCCCCAGTCTGACGACACACTTTGTTAAAGTGTTCATCAGATCTCTGGGCATCAAAGACACGTTTTCACAAAGTGGGTTACATGGTCATCTGTGCTATCTTAACGATATCACCATTAACTACAACCCCGATTTTTAGCGTTCTTCATTTCATCTTGTAACTTCCCTTGCTTGGTGATCATTGCAGATGTATGAACGGTCTGTGTCATTCCATTTGCACGACCAAGTACTCGAGGCTCTTTAGTCAGTGTATGCTTGCACTGTTCTCCATGCTCGTAATGTTGCCATGTCTCCATGGCAAGCACGGCTGCTGCTAGTTCAAGGTCATGAGTAGGGTAATTCTGTTCGTGCTCTTTCCGCTTTCTTGAAGAGTAAGCTACTGCCTTACCATTCTGCATAAGCATGCACCCTAAGCCCTTACATGAAGCATCTCTATACGTTACAAGGTTGTCTAGCCCATCTTGAACTGCTGCAATCACCAACCTTTGCTTAAGTTCCTGAAAACTCTCTCTGCCTACTGGTATTCAATCGAAGGNTAGCAATCTTGTTGGGCGCTATCTCGATGCCTTAACCTGCTAGCAGCATCGTCTTACGAAACCCGCCATGTCTCTCTTCATTCTCAAGCCACCAATCGCATCTCTTCAAATAACTTCGTACATCCNGTACTAATACTCATCGGAGCTAAATGCAGGCTCTTTTGAAAATAAAGGTTCCTTGTATAAGTCCTCTGCATTCACCTAGGCCAACTCATATAGTGTCTTATGATCGNGGAACGTATCAAATGTATTGTGGGCTTCAGCTAAAATGTCTTTTAGGATTTCCTCGTCTTGAGGAACANAGGATCCTATGGAACTCTCTAAAAACTCTTGTTTGGTAACTAGTCTTCCTCAAGCTCTAAGGATACTTTTATCTATGTCCAAGGTTTTCCCTCNCAGTCTTGCCACTGTAGGACCCCGTCTGAGGAGATAGAATACTTAGTTGGTTTTTCCCCCCCAGTCTGACGACACACTTTGTTAAAGTGTTCATCAGATCTCTGGGCATCAAAGACACGTTTTCACAAAGTGGGTTACATGGTCATCTGTGCTATCTTAACGATATCACCATTAACTACAACCCCGNTCATGTGTGAAACTGGAGTTCTACTCTTTGTAGTCCAGATCACTTATACAAGGGTTGGTTCTTATTAACGCCCATCTAGACTTCCTTCCTTCAAACGGCGAAGACGTGACCATAGCTTGACCTCTTTTCNAGTAGGGTAATTCTGTTCGTGCTCTTTCCGCTTTCTTGAAGAGTAAGCTACTGCCTTACCATTCTGCATAAGCATGCACCCTAAGCCCTTACATGAAGNATGGTCCTGATAACCACGTACTGCTTTTGAACTTGGTCCTCTTCACCAAGGTTCATAGCGACTTGTCATCCATTAGGTGATCCTTTAGTAGGAATATCCTACACCCCATGACTCATTAGTGGCATAAAGCGCACATCTCCCTTATGGAAGTCCATGAACCTGAACTTGTATCATGAAGACTCCAACCAACCTGGAAGCCAGGGCCTCCACAGCTTCAGTCTCTCTGTTGGTGAATCTTATTTCTCGACTTCCAACTTAACCAAACTCACCCGTGCAAATGGTTTGCTTGAGGGGTGCTTAATTCCTACAGTGGTCGCCCTTACTTGTAAGAACGATATTGTTTAGGTCTACTATGTGGTTTGTGCACCAAGATAGCCCTATACTGCCTAGGCCTACTACGTGGTCTCCACGGAGGCATGCTTGACATCTAGAATTATGGTTGTGGGAGGCTGAGCCATAGATATACCATCTCTTACTAGACCTTAGAAGGTCTGATATACATTTTTATGGGTTGGACGTCATGCACTTTGCGAAGTCACCCCTTTGTCTTCCTAAGGCCAGTAAGTTATAACGTGAACCCTCTCGGCCTCCTCACAATTACTCAAATCTAGCATCGACAGTAATAGAGTGAACCTTCACTATTAAACACTCTAAAGTGTAATCATAGTTACCACTTTTCCAAGACAAACATCAAATTTTTACAGCCTTGCAACCACTCATATCCTACTAAACAGGGTTAAAATGCATACCTGGTCGCGGCGAGGCGTGTCGTTGAGCTGAGTCACAGAGGTGTACGACTCTATATCCTAGAAAAAGTCTACAGAATCTAAAACCTGGCTCAGATACCAATCTGTCACGACCTAATTTTCGAGGCTTCGAAAAGTCGAGTCGTGACTAAAAATATGAAATCGAAAACAAACAAAAAGGAATAAATAGTAAAGTAAAAGGTAAAAATGTCATTTAATTAAAACAAAATAGAGAAAAATTTTGTTTCAAATTAATAAAAAAGAAATTACGAATACAAAATTAAAAACAAATATTTCCAACGGGAAATACATTTATTAAGAAAAAATACAAAAGACTCTAAAGACCGACAAGGGACTGACGCAACGGAACGACCCCCTCTATGACCGCACAGCTCTCCAACACTCCTCCACCTCGACCGGCACCTGACAAAAAGGAAGGTAGAAAGGAATGAGTATAAAAATTATACTCAGTAAGCCACCTACTTGTAGGCTCTCTTCACATCTTAATTTACAGATTCCCAAGGTTTCCTAACTCGGTTCTAGGACATCTGGTTCTAGTCTTAGTCCCTTGGAGCTTGCCCCTTGGGTTTCACCGGTTCGTCGTCCTTTCATTAAAGGCCTAGAGGTTCTTTATGCCAAGCTATTATGGTCGGTATCTCTCTATGAGGTGCTACCTCTACATGGCTATTTGGGACTACATGGTACCTAGCCTAGGGGTGTGCTGAGTACCCCTACGCCCATTTAGTCCCCCTATGGGGGGCGCGACCCAACCCGTTCCCATGCAGCTAATGGGCTATACGACGTGGGGACACATTTCCCATGCGAAATGGCTAAGAGCAGTAAGGACTGATCAGGGACCCCTTGGTCCTCCCACAAAGCTATAGATACCGTTCACACGCTAGCAATCTATGAACACTCCGGGGTACCTTATTGCCGTGGTAAACCGCTAAATTTCTAGGGGAAAATTAAGTCTGACTAGAGCGGCATATCGCTCCTAACAGAAATTTCCTAATCTTATCATAGAAATGGGCCCTAGCAATTAACAGAGGGTGCATGTAATCTTCTTCTAACATCATAGTATGTAATTCATGCAAACTAGGCATACCGGCTCAACAGGGTGATGACCTCCATCAAGCACCCAGAGCACGAAGTTTGCGCTCAATGGGGCGAATTCGTCCATCAAGCACCCGAAACCCGGCATACACAATTCTAACATAAATTAACGCATGCATACATACAGCGGAAGCTTAAAGCATACAGCAACACTCATGTAATTTACCCAATACAAACACAACAGTTAATCTGACTAATTGTTTACATGGAGAGCTAATCTGAAGCAGAACTACTAGCATGCATGCAATCCGAGCGAATCCTACAAGTATTTCTTCCTAAATACCGGGTGGTGACTTACTTGGTTGACGCGTGCCCTTTTTGCTAGCGTTTCTTTGCCCGTGAGGTGTCCAAAAATACTGATTTCTTTAAATTAGGTTCCTATTCACGTAAAAACAGTATTAGAACTAGAACCGGGACAAAAATCAAGTAAACAGAAAACAACCGGGCCAAATTGGCCGTTCCACGCGCGCTCACCCGCCAACAGCGCGCTGGGAGTGCGTAGCCACGCACGCGGGAAGACGCCAGTCGCAGGTTGCATGCGCGCCTGCCACGCGCGCTCGCTTCCCGCGTAGTCGCGGTCGGCCGGCCCAGCCCGGTCCTGTGGCTCGACTCGCGTTGCGGTTTGCCCGGCTTGCAGGCGACACGTGTCCATGCCTCACTGGAGCTGCGTTGCTCCAGCCGATGGTCGACGCGTGTCCGGCGCCTGTCGCCGCCCTCCGCCGCTCGCCGGCCATTTTTTTTTTCTCTTTCTTCTTTCTTCTCTGTCCTCTAAAAACCGAAACCTAGTCTTTTTTTTTCCAATTTTCATAAATTTCGATCCGTAGATCGGATCGATATGATTCCTTCGGCAAAGTTCTAGATCGTGTTACAGGCTACGTCCTACTATTTTTTCTGTAATTTTTTCTTGATTATCGGATGATTTAAGAACATCGGAAGTTTGCTCACCGTTCTCGGACAACTCTCGGATCTCCGCCTTTGGGTTGAGGTCTTGGCCAAACTTCTTTACAGACCGTGCGTGAGTTGTTCCTAGGTGAAGATTTCAGCATTTTAGGATCGATTCACGTAGGGGAAAACTCAGATCTGAGCAATGTCGTTCAGAAACCTTACCTCACAAAATGTTCTTAGGTTTTGACAGAGCGTCGGCCTTGCTAGCCTCTCAATCCTTGTACGAGTCTCGTCTGGAGATGGATTCCGGCGGTGGTCCGTTAATCTTC
>NW_019646459.1:38758-71403 GCF_002806865.2 Cucurbita pepo subsp. pepo
ACCTTTTTTTTTTTTTTTTTTGGTGTTACAACACATTAGTAATTTAAAATACAACATAATAGTTAATAGACAGAATAAGGAACAGACGCCAAACATTTTAATACAAAAGGTTTGAGGACGACGAATGAGGCTAGTCTACGGCACCTGCTCCAGAGTCCGCTCCCGACCTTGACCAACTTCTTATCACCTAGAAAAAAAAATGGAGAATAAGGAATGAGTACAATACTTAGTAAGTAGCCTACTTGTAGGCTCTTAATCGTGTCCTTGATATGCTAGGGTACCACATTCTTTGTTCTTGTTCTTGTTCTTGTTGTAAGTACTTAGGCCCCTTTAATTCTTGTTCTTAACTTGGGGTTCTTATCTTGATCTTTCTTGAGGACCTTGGTCCTTGAATCCTAAAACCTTGGTTTTCCTTTAAGGGCCTTAGTACTATGGTTTTTGGTTCTTGGTCCTTTGTTCCTGGTTCTTGTCCTTAGAACTAGGATCTTGATTCTTGTTCTAGTCTTTGATCTTTCTCTTGTTCTTGGTACTTTCTTGGTTCTTGTTCTATTCTTGGTTTGTTCTCCAAGACACTCCTCATAGGATTTACGGCACTAGACATGCACCTAACAATCCTATGTCCAAGACTTCATGCGTTCCAAGCGACATAGCCTTAACCTACATCCAAGGCTTCATGCGTTCCAAGCGACGTAGTCTTACCGCATCTTAGGGCTTGCCCTTCGATACAGTCTGCTTAATCCTATGCTTGGCTTCATGTGTGCCAATCGACATAGTCTGAAAACCTACATCCAAGGCTTCTTACGTTCCAAGCTATGTAGTCTTAATACTGCATCAACGGTTTGCCCTATAATACAGTTTGCTTACCTACGCTCAGGGTTCATGTGTTCCAAGCAACGTAGTCTAAGTCATGAGCATGTTGTACCAAGGGAGGTCTTAGGCGGTTCTTGATTCGTGGCTAAGGTAACTTACTCTCTTCTTGTTCCTCCGTGACTTTAGACTACTCCCCTTAATAGACCATAAAGGTCATTTGCTCGGTGCATACTTGAACATGACATCCTGCAAGTCTGCATCTCTTCTAGGTGAGGGAAACTTGAGGCATGACATCCTGCAATGGAAACATTGTGCAGGGCATCCCACCTAGAAAAGGAATTCTTGGGCACCGCTTGGTGGGAAATCATGGGTCTCTTTGGAAATGATTAGAGTATTACCTAGCATTCTTGAATTTTTGAGTTTGGGGACCTTGGTCCTTCGTCCTTGAGTGGTACCTAGCATTCTTCTTACTTGGGTAGTTGTAAAGCTTGTGTGTTGTTGTTCTTGGTTCTTAATCTTGTAAGTTTCTAAGGTCCTTAATTCCTTAAGGTATAAGTTGTAACTTATATTTGTAACCATATGAATCCATCTTAGTGTGAGTTGTTCTAGAAGGTCATAGATTTCTAAGGAGTTCTTTAGAGTGTTCTAGAAGAGTTTAGAGTCTTGTGGTGTTTCCTTTAGGTGGTTCTTGGGTCCTAACTTGGTTTAGGTTCCAAACTTGCTCCAATCAACTTGAAGCCTCAAACTTATCTTCATGTCGTTCATAATAGACTTTATAAGAGGTAGCAAATCATTCGGAGCACGTCTAGACCTTGAAATCTCATAAGTAGTCCTAGGGGCATTTTAGTCATTTCAACCCTAATTCTTGGTTTTGCTACTTAACGTGCTCCAATATCTTTAAAACTTCACCAAATCATCAAACATCATAAAACAAGATCTACTTCAGGGTCTCATAGCATTTGGAGGTCATCTAGGTCATGAACTGTAGGTAGATATCCTTAGGGGCATTATGGTCATTCTACACCATTTCTTGGTTTACTTACTTATCCTTATCCAATGACTACCAAACTTCATATATAGCCTCAACATGCTATAATATGCTCAGCATTAAAATTTCATAGGCAGCAGAGTTCATCTAGTGGGATATTCTAACGTTACCTAATTACCAAGCAATTTGATCGGTTTAGGGTCTTAACTCACAGTTCTTTGAGTTTTTATTTCATCTAACCCTAGTTCATACTTTGTTTAGAGTTTATATGTAAATCAAAGTGATTCCTACAAGTATTTCTTAAAAAAAAGTCCAAGGTGGCTACTTACCTCGTTGTCGACGTTCGGGACCTCCGTTCTTGAGCTTCCCGTACCCGAATTACCTCAACTTTCCTTTCACAGACTCCTTATTGTGTCTAGTTTCTGGAACTATAAGGTTTTTCATGAGAACCGGTCTAGAAGGGGGTTAAAATTTAAAAAACCCGAGGAAAGGTCGTGTTTTGGGTTGACATGGCCGGTTCAACTGAACCAGCCATGTCATCGTCTTCTTCCTCCACACGGGAAGAAGACGCGGTCGGCTATAGCGCCGCCATCTGAAACTCCCCTCCCCAGCTCCTATCACACCGTTTCTTCCCTCAATTTCTTCATGAAACTTAAAGATGGTGTTACAAGGAAGAGTTAGGGATTGACTTCATACCTTTTCGTGGATTGTAGCCTAAGATATTTGCTTCCAAAATTCGTCCAAAATATGATTTCTCACTGGAGTAAAAACAGAGGATGTCTTATTGGGTAGCCGATTCTAGGGGTTTTCGAGCCTCGATTTCTTCATGAAACCTCTTCCTTATTGTTCCCTCAAGCTAACGAAATTAGTTTGGAGGAATGACTTTGAGTGTGGGACCTTAATTTCGAGAAATCACTCTCGGTCTGCAAGTTACCCGACACCTCCAATTTTCAATCTCTTGGATATCTTGTTCTTCTACGTTTCAGATCTTGATTTTTTCATCAAAGTTACTCATCTTCTTTCTCTGAAGCTAAAGGAATCCTTAATTTGAAGGAAAAGAGGCTATAGATAGGAATTCGACACTTACCCCAAATTTGAACCTGAAACAGATTTTCTTCAATTGGGAACGTTTCTGAGGTTATTTCTCTTTGTGGTCTTCTATGGAAACATTCTCTGGAGGTGCAGAAACCTACTGGGGTCGTCCTTGCTCGAAGAATACTTGTGTATCCTCAGATTGGAATTTTGAGTTTTCCTTAAAGTTCTTTAATAGCGGTTGGGATTGAGGAAATGGTTTCTAGGCACTTTCAGAACTCTATTCCTTCATAGAACTTGTGGATAATCTTGTCTAGAAGCTATAGGAATAATTTTGAAAAGGAATGGTGGAGAATTGCTCTTGAATTTAGAAGAAACCCGAGAGTAGGAGACCCAAAATCTAAACACTTTTTGCCAACGACTGGGAGCTCAACCTTACTCGATTCTTGTTCCAAACGATTGTCCCAACTACAGAATTTATAGGGGAAACTTAAACCGACATTGGTAGCTCCAGAATCGTCGTGAATTTTCGATTGGAGTTTTTGAGGTATTTGAGTTCATTTGCCCAGATTGAACTAGGTAGAGCATTCCGTCGGAAATATCTACTCCGATCAGAGCCTCACCAACCTTGGTTTTGAATCCTAGCCGTTGGATGTGACGATCCGTTAGTGTTCTAGAATATATACAAGTTTGGAGGAGATCCAATGGCTGAGAGTCGAGATTCGAAGGATGTTGTGCAGAAGGCACTGTGAAGTTTCTGATTTTTTAGCAGAATGGCAAACCCGTAATTATCTTTAACTTCAAGGGTATTTTGGTAATTTGACACTTACCAAATATTTTATTATTATTTTCTCAAAAAATCCATAATTTTCCTAAAAAGTCTTGAAATTCCATAAGGAATTAAAAATCTAGAAAGATCCTTGATAATTGGAAAATGACATTTTCGTCCTTTTCGCTTACACTTTCATTCTCAATCCTTCTCCAAAGGTCTTAAGTCCTTAAGATTACTTCTTAGGGTTTAGAAATGGCTTACTAAGACCCCTTTCCTTGCTTAATCCTCATAATTTCCTTCCTTCGATCCTTTGGGTCTTGCATAGGTAGCTTTCCTTTATTTTTGGGGTGTTACAATTAGTAACCGTCACGACAACATTATGTAAAAACATAACGATACTTCACCTGCCTAATGGATGTGCGCGTCCGTATCCTCATGATGGAATAGGAGTATCCCCCAATGCATGAGCACACATAATGCATGAGGTCCCAACATTTTTCCATTTTCATTATCATTTAATACAACCCCACTTGCATTCTGTACATATCATATCTTTTTTCATATCATTTCACATCTCGTTCATCATTCATATCACATCATTTCTCATTTTTCAGGTCTCATATCATACATAATTCTAACGGGGTTATATTTTATGTCATTTATCGTGATTTCATGTCATTCATATCATGCTTTGTACATACAATTTAAGAGACATAACATAATATTCCATGTCTTTTAACATGACATCTCCTCATATACATCTCATACCATAACATATCGCATCACAATATATCATATCATAAACATGTCAACTTATCACATATTTCATACCAATATAGTTCATATCATATCACAACATATATATATTAGTCATTCACTTCTCGTATCATAAGCATATCATATCGTGAACACTTCGTGATCATATCATTCCCTAACTTATCATAGCCTTGGCGTTCTTATACATGTAACAATCATATCGTTACATGAACGTACCTTAGTCATATCGTCACATGAACGTATCTTGACGCTATCATTCTATCAATCTATCACCATCCTATCCTTTTGTAACGACCCCGAAAAAAAGAGAAAAAGAAAAAGAAAATAATAATAATAAGTAAATAATAATTAAAAAAAAAAAAAAAAAGTAAATTATTGACTCTCTCCACTTTCCCCAAATATCTCCCCACACCTCCTACAACTGCAAAATTATCTGGAAAAAAAAAAGGAAACAGAAACAAAAAAAAATGGCAGATTTTGGGAAGGAAAAAATGGGAGAAAGAAACAAAGGAAAGATAAGCAAATTATGGGAGAGAAAAATTGGAGATAGGCCTTCACTTCAAGTGATTTAATTGGAAGGGAAAGAGATAGAAAAGTTATTTGTAAGTTAGATCTCCTCTTCTTTCTTCAAGATAGAAAAGTTATTTCAATTATTTAGATTTTTGGATATTTTATCCAAAATCATAATCGGTTGAAAATGGCTTTGTTTGGATCATCATTTTAGGAAAGAGAAGAAAATCATAATTGATTGATGGAGAGGCATTTTTACTGAAGGAAAATAAAAATAGATTGAAACTTGATTTCTTGAATTCTATAGTCATTTGTGAAAGTGGACAAAACAGAATAGATTGAAAATGGTGTTAATTGATAGTAGCCTTTAGGAAAGAGAAGAAAACATAACAGATTGAAAATGGCTTCTGTGAATTGATAGTCGTACTAGGAAAGAAAAGAAAACATAATGGATGGAATATTGTTTTATAATTGCATAGTCATTTGTAGGAAGGAAAAAGATTATAGAGCGAAGAGAAACAAAGTGGTACAACAGCGNTAGAAACAATGAAAACGTGGAATTTGATTTTTACTGAGACCGGTTTAGAGCTGTATTTCACATTGTTAGTTGGATTATTAATTAAAATGTGAAATACTAACGAAAGGTGACGAACGGTGCGATATGAAGCGAACTCCAGCAACATTTGGAGCAGCTCTCGAGGAACAGGAGCTTACGTTAATTAAATTAGGGAATACTTCGGCTAAGGCCAACCAGGTAAGTGGCCTTACTATAGGATAGACTAAAGATTGTTTGAATTATGATGATGTGTGAGTATGACGTTGTGTTTTGATGTCTATCAAATGTATGCTATTTATGTTTCGATGTAGGCGTACATGTTATATTTGATGCATTNTGATGAGCATGATGATTGCATGATTTTTACCTTAATATGATGATGTTTTCCATATTGAGCATGCTAGATGATGATGAGTGCCATATTGCATCATGTCGTTAGATCGAAATAGGACACAACTCTAAGAGTATGAAAATGATATTAATGTAAATCTCCACGAGCACGTGTTACATAGTGTAACCCAGAGATGAGACTAGAGGGTTGTGTTAGAAGAGATGTATAATTGGACTTAGAGGGACCTCGTGCATTTTGTATGTTCATAAGCATAGGGTTACTTCCCCTAGAGATGATGAGTGCAGACTGGTGAGCGCGTATGCGTACAGGTGCGAATGCACACAGATGAGGGTGTTCATGAGGTGCATGACACTATGGGATTCCACTGACCTCCGGACGTCGCTACAGATTAGCTTGACCAGAGGGTCCAGGGGGTGTGCGAACGCCCTGGGGTTCACACTCGCATGTGTGAGTCGTGTGTAGGGAAGTACTACACATCCAATTTGTCCGAGACTGGAGGCCACCCTTAAGATGATTAGAGATAGGTCCCTAATTCATGATTGCATGTGTTTGCATTAGCATGGCCCCTATAGTGGGGTCACTTACTGAGTNGAGACTGGAGGCCACCCCTAAGATGATTAGAGATAGGTCCCTATTCATGATTGCATGTGTTTGCATTAGCATGGCCCCTATAGTGGGGTCACTTACTGAGTATTTCTTCGAAATACTCAGGCCGTGTGCCATATTGTTTTTCAGGTAAAAGCAAGGCTCCCATGTACGGTTGACGGTGGCATCATGATCAGAGACTGTGGCGCGTGCATAAGATAGTTGCATATTTAAAATTCGTAGATTTTGTTAGGATAGGGTGCTTGCATTTTATTTATTTAAATTATTTAATTTATAATTATTTTCATCTTATTTTGAACTCTAGTATGATGTTTGAAACACGTAAGTCCGGCGGTGTTTTCTAATGTTTTAACGTATTTTGAAGGTTTAAATTTTTCCGCTAATAAAGATGAGCATTTCTTAGAGTTATATTCTCATTAGAGATGAGCATGAGACGTTAGTGGTGACTCTAGATATGTAAAAATTTAGGGTCGTTACACCTTTCTACCCATAACCTAATCATATTCTTTTATCAGTCTCTCATATCCATAGCACTTCGATACGTAACCTAACCTTAACGTTTCATGAACATATCTTACTCCTATCGTTACATTATGTTTTGTGCATCCTTCTCGTATCCTATCTCAAACATATCATTGAACACATCGTACTGTAAGTATTATCATACAATTCATATATTATAACATATCATAAGCATATCGAACTATAAACAATTCACACATATCAATATATATATGAAGATCTGAACTTAATTTTTTCTAAAGCTAACTATAAAGGAGAGAATTCTGAGATATGATTTACCTTAAAAACAAACCAAAATTTATTCTCATCCCATTAAGTCTACTGATGAAGCCATATCAATCCTAATTTTTTTTTTTCTAATTTTTTTTTCTAATTTTTTTTAATTATTTATTTGTTTGTTTTATTATGATTATTATTATTATTGGGCAATTACACCAGTGTAATAAAATATCCTTGTTAGAAAGTAAGAAGCATTTCAAAGACCATTGTTCTTCACCCTGGAACACGAAGCATTTCAAAGACCATTGTTCTTTACCTTGAAACACGATTATCTGATCTTAAAAACACAGCTACCTAATTGATCCACATTGTTAATCTCTCGTTTCCAAATTTAGAAAGGATTTATTAGAACAACTTTAGACATTCTTCAAGACATATATCAATAGGCAGGTAGAGTTTGGTTGGATTGTAAGAGATCGACATAATACTTCGAGATCCAAGCATCAATTATGCCCATTTCAGCCTTCCTTTGGCTTATCAACCATTCAGGATCATCCTCCCTCCCTTCTTGTAAGTCTAAGCAATGGGAGCCTGCATTAATCACAATTTTAGCATTTAAAAAACGGTATGAAATGTAAAATAATTAATCAAATTATGATGAAAGCATTACCTTCCGCCGTGGGGATAGCAACAATGCTCTCAGATATATTATGCAATACCCTGCGATCCAAACGCCATACCATTAATAATTTGAAGCTTTGAAGGTGGTACCAATTAAAGAGCTTAGATATTGTTCTTACCCACCACTGCTGTAAGGATCTTTGAGGCCATTAGAGAAAATAATGTTACTTCCAAACCGATGGAGTATTAATTTCAGGTCCTGCATAATTTATCAAAATTTTTTGGGTTAAATTAATAAAAATGCCCTTCTACTAAAACTACTTGTAAAATGATTCAAATACCCTTTATAGTTAGTTTTAGATAAAGACGTTCCTACTTTATTTTTAAAATACTATTAGAACTTTTAAAATGTCATAAATATTTTTTAACTTTTCCATCTAAACTTTTTTAAAAAAATATATAAAAAAAATACAATTAATTTTTTAAAAATAATTTTAAAAAAAATACAATTAATTTTTTTAAAATAAATTTAAAAAAATTCTTAAACCATTCATATGGAATGAAACTGTTAGAATCATGTTTCAAATATACCCATTAAAATTAATACCTTGAAATTTTAGAAAAATGTTTAAATCATTTATTACTCTAAATAGCCCATTTTTTTTAAAATGAATTACGGTTAAGAATAATTTTAAAAATGAAGAGTATTTTTTATATTTTTTAGGAAGTTTTAAAGATATTATTGTAAAACTNTTTTTTTTTTTTTTTTTTTTTTTTTTTTTGTAATTTTAATTTTAAA
The DNA here is from genome assembly GCF_002806865.2 of Cucurbita pepo subsp. pepo. Lineage (NCBI taxonomy): Eukaryota > Viridiplantae > Streptophyta > Magnoliopsida > Cucurbitales > Cucurbitaceae > Cucurbita > Cucurbita pepo. The sequence goes on from NW_019646459.1 coordinate 47,323, forward strand.
GTATTTTTATTGGTTTAGGTTAAAAATGTGAAAGATGTGTGAGTTAAGGGCTTACTTGGCCCCCATAGAAAGTTGTGATCCAATGAGGATTTGGTGAAACCCCATACAAAGCTTTGCAATCCTTCTTAAATTTGTTGAAGTCAAAAGGTGCCGTTGGGAACATCGAGTCTTTGTCCTTGCCACTGACGCCAATGGGCATTACCATCTCGCTATTTTCCTGAACAAACTAAGTTGTGTGAGGATGGGATGGTTGGGAGGGAGTCCCACCTTGACTAGTTTAGAGAATAATCATGAGTTTACAAGTAAGAAAAACATATGAGGTCTTTTGAAAAACCCAGAGTTAAGCGTAGAGAGCTTATGCTTAAAGGAGGTTAGTGATTCATAACATGGTATAAGAGCGATGCTCTTAACTTATCCATGTCAAACAAAGAAGTGTGTGAGCTTCGAAGATTGTAACAGCTCAAGCCCAACGTTAGCAGATATTGGCCTCTTTGAACTTTCCCTCGAATCTTGTAACGGCCCAAGCCATTGAAGGGTGTTTAGTTCTCCTCCCCAACCAATGTGGGCCTTTAAAACGCGTCTGCGGAAAGGTTTCCACACCCTTATAAATGATGTTTCGTTCTCCTCCCCAACTAACGAGGGATATCACAATTCACCCCCTCTATGGCCCAGCGTCTTCGTTGGCACTCGTTCCTTTCTCCAATTGATGTGGGGTCCCTACCAAATCCACCCCCTTTGGAGCTCAGCGTTCTTACTGGCACACCATCTCGTGTCTACCCCCTTCGAGGAACAGCCTCCTCGCTAGCATATCACCCAATAATCTGGCTCTGATACCATTTGTAACAGTTCAAGCTTACCGCTAGCAGATATTGTCCTCTTTGGACTTTATCTTTTGAGCTTCCCCTCAACGCTTTAGAACGCTTCTGCTAGAGAAATGTTTCCACACCCTTATAAAGAGTATTTCGTTCTCTTCTCCAACCAATGTAGGATATAACAAAGATGTAGTTAAAGTGACTCAAATATCAAACAAAGAATGTAATTTGTTCGAGAGGAGGATAAACTAATCCACAAGACCTTATAATCTAAATAAACTATATCTAATCATTATGGAGAGGAGTTATTCCTAACCACCTATCTAATTCATAATTTAAAAAATTAAGCACGGAAAACATAGCAAAAGAATCAACATGCCTGCCATGTAAAGGGATCAATGGGATTATTGGGATCCCCAAATTCAAACACATCGTAACAATCCCTCTCCCCCATCAAAGCAACGACCCCCGCAATCACTTGCTCAATCACGTCGCTGTTTTTCCTTGCTACTTCATCAATGGCCGCACATACGCCTCTCACTCGCTTCTCATGCGGGCTGTTGTACTGAGCTGCGTACGTGAAAACATTGTCCAGATGGTTCTTCAGCTCATGACTTCCATTCAATTTCTCACAAGTTTTGAATCTTTTGCTCAAAATCATGAGCCCATCTGGCTTGTTCTTCACGATTCGATCGATTTCGGCCCACGATCTTCGTATGCTTTCGTAGCATGTTTGGCTGCTTTCCTGATTTCATAAAATGGATTGTTGGGAATAATTTGAAGCGTTTTGAATTATGAAAAAAGGGATTGATTGATTGTTTGGAGTTACTTTGAATGATTTGGAGACAATGGAGTAATATCCGTCTTGAGGTGTGATGTTATCGAAGTAAAGGATTGGGGCTGAAGAAGCCAGGGCTCCAAGAGCGATGTGGGGATACTTTAGCCTAAACCATGAAGCTAGCACTGTGTATCCATTGCATACTCATTATATACTCATTATGATCATGGAAAACTATTTTTTTTTTTAAATTCTTATTTCGAAAACACGAGCAAAAAGTATATAACAAAATAAAGAAACTCATAGGTATGAGTTGTAACAAGTCCACTTCTAGCAAATATTGTACTTTTTAGGTTTTCCTTTTAGCAAATATTCTACTCTTTAGGTTTTCCTTTTTGGATTTTCCCTCAAAGCCACTACTAGGCACTACTAGGGATAGGTTTCCACACCTTTCTCCTTTTCAACCGATGTGGGATCTCACAATCCACCCATTTTGGCCCTAGCGTCCTCTTCTCCAATTGATATGAGACCCTCCAATCCACCCTCTTCGAGACCCAACCTCCTCGCTGGCACATCGCCGGATGTCTGGCTTTGATATTTAACAACCCGAGCCCATCACTAGTAGATACTGTCCTCTATGGGCTTTCCTTTTCGGGCTTCCCCTCAAGGTTTTTAAAAACACGTTTGCTAGAGAGAGGTCTCTACACACTTATAAATAATGTTTCGTTCTCCTCCCTAACGGATGTGGGATCTCACAATGAATAGTGTTTATAAGCTCAATTTTCATAAACTAGATAATGATCAATGTTTTATCATTTGTTATGACAAAGGTCTAAATCTATCAAAAATTGTTAAGGATTACTGGAGTTTCACATTGGCTAATTAAGAGGAAGATCATGAATATATAAGCAAAGGGTATTATCTCTATTGGTATGAGACATTTTGGGAAAACTAAAACTAAAGTTATGAGACCTTATACTCAAAATGAATAATATCATACTACTTTGGAGGTTCTTTGTCACTATCAAGTGGTATCAGAGCCATGTCGAAGGCTCTAGGTGTACTTTATCATATTAAAGTGGATAATATCATACAATTGTAGAGAATCCTTGTCTCTATCAACAACTCACGGACGCTTCAATGTTAAGGTGAAGGTGAAGTGGATAATATTAGAAATTCATTCCCTTGAAAGAATTATGAAAATTTAAAACGATTAAGTTAACTTACTTCCACCATAGGAGGCTCCAATGACAATGATAGGAGAAGTTTGAGAAGCAAACATTTTTTTGATATGCAAAAGCATTTCCGCATAATCAGCTAAGGCTTGAGCCGAATTCAAATATCCTCGAACGCTCGCATTTTTCATAGCCTTCTCTATCGAACCAAATGGTACTGATTTCCCATAAAATCGATGCTATAAACAAGCAAAACATGTCAAAAATAAGATCGAATACATTCGAGGCAATAACCTTAACACCTCTTACCTCTAAATACACAAGCATAGCCTTGTATCGAGACGCAAGACGAATGGGAAATCTCATAAACGATATCTCATCGTCGATATCTCCTTCGGCACCGAAATAAACAACGATGGGAGCATTGGGATTCACACCTTGCCCGTGTTTGAAATCAATAACATATCGTTGATCAAACGTGTCGTAGCTTTGAGGTAAATAATTGAAGTGATCGAGTGGTTGTTTGTAATAAAAAGTGGCTAGACCGTCGAGTGTGCTAGCTTGTTGGGGCTTGTTTCGGGATGCCCTTCTTTGGACGCCAAGGCGTGGGATGTGGGCAGATGCATAGGAAGAAGCGAGAAGGAGTAGTAGTGGGAGTACTATGGATTGGCTCAAAATGCTATCCATGTTGTTCCCCAAGTTGATCAACTTAAGGTGTGGATATGTATTTATAGCCCACAAGAACCCTATTTTTCCCACTCTTTCTTATTGCCTAAACTTCGTCACTTCCTCTCATTTTTCTCATTACTTATTATTGAACATTGGAATTTGGAAATATCAAAATCGCTTTTATCTTTGTCTCCACCTACTAAATATAAGTTTCTGAATTTGAAAGCTTGTTTCGATGACTAGCAATAGTCTCGATTGCTTTTTGCTTATGATCGAGAAAAATAGTTACCCTCGTAATAATCACTTGAACGTTGACTCAAATTTGTATGACTTTTAATAATTGTTTGGCTATCGATTGTAGGGGTGTACATGGATTGACTTGTATAAGACTGGAGCCCCGACAAGGATTAAATTTTATTGAGAGACTTAGAAGCTGGATTTTAAGATGATGTAGAAGAGAAAAATTCTTATAAAAATCCCATAAACTCAGAAAAATATAAAATAAAAAAAAAAAACGGTCAATTTAAACCCCGATGGGCAAAAGGATCCTTTTGAGCCTCTTTTCGAATGAGGGGTTTGCTATTACCCTAATAAGTTTTATGAAGGAAGAAGAAGGAAAAAAAAAAAAAAAGGTGGAGATTAGGGTTTGAGAGAGAGGTAGAGAGAAACTGAAATCCGCTCTAAACGGCAGCTTGCAGTCGGATTTTAGCAAAGGTCTTTCACAAAAAAATTCATTGGATTGAGCCGTATGTATTTGGACATTTTAGTCATCCAAATCCATCAAGTAACAAGATAGATCGAGAGTTACGGATTTCGAGTTTTCGTTTTCAATTTTCCTTTAGATCCAAGAGATTTTCTTAGGGTTAGATTTTCCATTTTTTATAGGTTGTTCATGATTTTTGGAGGGATTTCCTCAAATTTCATGAAGGGAGAGGAAGTTGAATTGATCTTTGAATAGATTAATTAAAACTCTACAATTTTGGTGAAGAAACTAAGTTGATTTGAGTTATTTGAGAAAAGAAACTAAGTTGATTGGGTCAACCGAGGGTGACCCAATGCGACCCGCTTTGCTTGACCGTTGAATTGAGGCGGGACCCGATTAAGCACCCACAATCCAAGCAGTCCACTGATGTGCCTATCCATGTGTGTCACATGTCGTGCAAGGAGTGCACTTCTCGTTCCCAAGTGCGCGTATGTACTCACGCGTGGGAAGTCTCCACGCACGTGGAAACGAAGACCTACTAAAGAAATTTCATAAGTTTTGGAATTCCTAATAGGCAAAAAAAAAAAAAAAAAAAAAAAANAAAAAAAAAAAAAAAAAAAAAAAAAAAAAAAAAAAAAAAAAAAAAAAAAAAAAAAAAAAAAAAAAAAAAAAAAAAAAAAAAAAGATATAAGTGGATAGCTACAAAAGAAAAAAAATGGCTACCCTCCTAATAATCCTTCCATGTAGGCTCAAATTTTGTATGGCTTGTTTGGCTATAGATTTTCCGGTGTACCTGGGTTGAGTTGGATAAATCTTTTTTAGTAACCCAAAATTTTAGGTTGTTGTGTTGTGCATATTACCTTACTAACCAAAATCTCATAAATCTCAAATATCAAATATTTACAAGCCTATCACTAACATTAGTTACAAAGGTTAAAATATTTTTAATTTTCATAATAATCTTAAAAGTAAGGTAGTTGGGTTGAGTAATAACCCTGTTTTTGAGTTGGTCTGGTTACCCAACCAAAAAAATGTCACTTGCGAATTGAATTATTTTACCTCGGTGAACAATAAAGTCGTTTTTGTTGACTTATTTTGAAAACTTTAAGCATTAAAGCATAAAACTTTTTAACAAAGGAGGAGTAAATTAAGCCGTTTTTGTAGACTTATTTTAAAAACTTTATGCATTAAAGTATAAACTTTTGTTCAAAGAGGAGTAAATTAATTTTATTATGAATGTAGTGGTGGAGCATTAATAGAAGGTTGAAGCATAAAAACGTGGCATGAAAAGCATTACAAGACATCCACCAAGAAGCCATCCAATAGGATAGATACTCCATTAGCATTTGACACTAAGCTTGCATACATACCCTCATCATGCTCCCATCCATTAAAGGATGCTTCTTCAATCACTTCATCTTTCATTCTTAAAACTTCACGTTATGTATACCATTTTTGTTATTATTATTGTGTTACCTAATATCTACCTATCTAATATTTAGCTACGTGGCTTTCGTAGACATGCATGGTAGATAAATCCTAGAGTAGTCAGCTATATAATTAAGTGATCTCGACTCCTCTTACAAGCTACAACTACATGCAACTCGAGGAGAAAATCTAAAAACCACAGTCGCATGCATCATTCATTGAATTCCTGCATAATTAACTCGGTTAACAGCTCCATCTAGGAGTGGTGGTTTTGTCCGACTTGTGGAAATGGCTCTGATTTTACCTTTGGCTTTAGTGAATAACTAATCATGTTGACTAATTGACTTCTTTAGCTTATGCATCGACTTCACCCGCCACCATTCAACTTTGTCATTGTTCGTCTCTATTTTGCTTCATTGTTCGATCACCATACTCCCTCGACTCCAGCACCGAGGTCCAAGCAACATCAAGTCAAATTCCCCTCCTATTTTTCTATTTGTAGGATAAATTATAAAAATTAGACACCTAAGTAAGAATTTAGTATTTATGGTTTTACAAGCTAGAATTTTTCAATAATTTATGTGACACCTCATAAATAATATCTATTATTAAAAGTCACAAATTTGGTGGTGATTATAGAAAAGACGTGTGAGATCCCACATCGATTGGGGAGAAGGTTGGAGAGAAGAACAAAACATCAGTTTATAAGAGTGTGAACACCTTTAACTAAGAGACTCATTTTAAAAACTTTGAGAGCAAACCTAGAAGGAAAAGCTAAAAAAGAACAATATCAGCTAGAGGTGAATTTGTACTCTTATTTAAATGTACACCACTTTTAACGTTCTAAACAATACTAATGGGCAGAGCCACTTTTAACGTTCTAAATAATACTAATGGGCAGAGTTGACTCAACCGTATCCCCATTATCAAAAAAGACAAGACAAGACGTCAATGATGCAACCACATGTTTGATTCCAGTGGTCAAAAGATGCATTCACATATCGCAATCCATAAGCTAATTTTTCTTTCATCTGCCCCCTTTAATTATATGAAGCAACATCAATGACGATTCCAGTGGTCGAAAGTTGCATTCACATCATCTGCCCACTTTAATTATATGAAGCAAGCATAGATATATTTACAAGAATTACTAACTTCAAGAAACCTGTAACGGCCCAGATCTACCGCTAGCAGATATTGTTCTCTTTGGGTTTTCCCTTTCGGACTTCCCCTCAAGGCTTTAAAACGCGTCTACTAGGGAAAGGTTTCCACACCCTTATAAATGGNCCCCCCCCCCCTTCGGGGTCAGTGTCCTCGCTAACACTCTTTCCTTCCTCCAATCGATGTGGACCGCCCCCAAATTCACCCTCCTTTGGGGCGCAGTGTCCTTACTGGAACACCGCCTCGTGTCTACCCCCTTCAGGGAACAATGAGAAGGCTGGCACATCGTCCAGTGTCTGGCTCTGATACCAACTGTAACGACCCTAAATTTTACCTATTTAATCTATGGTTCTTACTATATTTTAAATGCAGAATTTACCTTATATGAGCTCTTATCATAAATACGACATAAGTTTGCCTTTTATTACTTCATGAATAACGAATGCAAGGGAAAGAAAGGAAAAAGAACAACGCTGAAATAAATGTCTTATACTACCCTATGATTTATTATACGGTTACAATTCAACCTATATTATCATATACTAATGATGCAAACGGGGATTCAACCTAAACTAACCTATACTATGAATGCAAATGAAATTCAACCTATACTAACCTATACTACGAAATGGAAAACAACTATCCTATGCATGTGCCACTATCCCGGGATGTGCGATGCCGCCGTCGATCTCATATGGGTGCCTTTCCTTTATCTGAAAATATAACAGCACAAGGCTTGAGTATTTGTAGAATACTCAGTAAGTGACCCCCTATTGGGGTTATGCAACAATCATATGCAAATGAGATGATGAGACCTATCTTTCAATCTGTCTTCCTACGATGCTGTCCTAACGAGTAATTTGGACGTGTACCATATACTCTACACACAGCTCATACGTGCGAGTATGGGCTCACCAGTCAGTTCGCACACCGCTGGGCCACTTTCCTTGTCGGGCGAGCATACTCTGGGAGCTCCTTAGGTTGGACACCCGTTAGAACTAGTAACTATCACGGCAGCACTATGCAAAACATAACGATCGTTGTCCTGCCATTGGATGTACGCGTCCGTACCCTCGTGATGGAATAGGGGTATCCCCCCAATGCATGAGCACACATAATGCATGAGGTCCCCAATATTTCTACTTTTATCATTAATAAATATAACCCCACAATCATCTTTCATGCTTCATGTCATTTCTTATTTTTCAGTCTACGTATCATACATAATCCTAACGGGGTTACATTTCGTGCAATTTATCGTGATTTCATGTCATACATTACATGCTGTTTACATTCAGAATTATAGTACCATTCACGCCAGAATAATCCAGACATTTAGAATTATAGTACCATTCATGCCAGAATAGTTTTCGGTCCTGCCGACGACTACAAATTTGTTTTTTTTTTAATCTAATCCGTTACATTATCTACCTCTAAAAAGAACTTTCGTCCCCAAAAGTCTCAAACTCGTGGATCAATTCGGGATATTTTTCCTTTATTTCCTCCTCTCGTTCCCACGTCACTTCCTCTGTTTGGTGGTTTTGCCACAATACTTTGACGAACCCTATGTTTCTATTACGTAAGGCTTTCACTTCCTGAGCTAGGATTTTAATTAGTTTCTCCTGATAACTCAAGTTTTTCTCGATCTCAAGGATTCTGTAGTCTATCACATACATAGGGTCCGTAATATATTTCCTCAACATGGACACATGGAATACATCGTGTATGCTCGAGAGCAAAGGTGGTAAGGCTAGTTTGTACGCTACTAAACCTATTCTTTCGAGGATTTTGAAAGGTCCAATAAAGCGGAGTCTTAGCTTTCCCTTACGTTCGAATCTTAGAACGCCTTTCACAGGAGCTAATTTTAGGAACACTGGGTCCCCCTCTTCGAACTCTAAGTTCCTACACCCATCGTTGGCATAGCTCTTTTGCCTACTTTGTGCGGTACTCATCCTTGCTCTCATTTTCTGTATCGCCTCGTTGGTGATGCGGACCAACTCGGGTCCTACCATTTCTCGTTTTCCTACTTCGTCCAAGCACAATGGGGATCTACACTTGTAACGACCCTAAATNCGTTTAAAACAACTTCTTCTCTGGAAAACACAGCCATGGTCTTACGTGTTTAAATATGAAATACTGAAATTTAGAGAAAACAAAAACAAATACAAAATAATTTAAAACAATGAAATGCAAAACAACCTATTCTAACTTAAGACTAGAAATTTAAATATGAATCTACCCTATGCACGTGCCACAGTCTCTGATCGCGATGTCGCCGTCCTTCGTACAAGTGCGCCTTGCCTTGACCTGAAAAATGATGTGACACATGGCCTAAGTATTTCAAAGAATACTCAGTAAGTGGCCCCACTATAGGGGCCATGCAAATGCAAACACATGCAATCATGATTTAGGGACCTATCTCTAATCATCTTAGGGGTGGCCTCCAGTCTCGGACAAATTGGATGTGTAGTACTTCCCTACACACGACTCACACGTGCGAGTGTGAATCCCCAGGGCGCTCGCACACCCCCTGGACCCTCTGGTCAAGCTAATCTGTAGCGACGTCCGGAGGTCAGCGGAACCCCATAGTGTCATGCGCCTCATGAACACCCTCATCTGTGTGCATTTGCACCTGTGCGCATTTGCGCTCATCATACGGTGCGCGTCTGCACTCATCATCTCTAGGGGAAGTAGCCCTATGCTTTATGAACATACAATATGCATGAGATCCCTCTAAGTCCAATTATACATCTCTTCTGACACAACCCTCTAGTCTCATCTCTTGGTTACACTATGTAACACGTGCTCATGGATATTTACATTAATATCATCTTCATACTCTTAGGGTTGTGTCCTATGTCGATCTAACGACATGATGCAATATGGAAAACAACATCATAAGGCATGTTCAACATGGAAAACATCATCATGTTAAGGTAAACGTCACGCAATCATCATACTCATCATATTGCCACAAAGTGCATCAAACATATCAAGTATATCATTCATCAAAATATATATACTGCGCACATCATCAAGTATCGTAACCCAAACATCATCATAACTCATACATCATCAAAACTCATGTTGCATCGTACGATTTAGTTCATACATCATCATAACTCATACAATTTTTAGTCTATCGTATAGTAAGACCACTTACTTGATTAGCTTATACGGGTGTTACCAATTTATCATTAATGAAAGTTCGATTTTTCTCTTTGTATCCAAGCCAACCTATATGAATCCATGGCATCAATTTCATGTTCAATTCTCTAACTCTTACAATGCAAAACTTCATGCGGGCATTAAAGACTTTGCAAGGATAAAGTCTTGGAATGTTATAATATACATCTAAATATATATACGTATGATATATATATTCTATTTATATTAAGATTTCATTTTCTATTTTTTATTTCGAGGGACTACTTTCTTATCTTTCGATATTCTTTCTATACTCTACTTTTTCTCTCAATTTTTTTTCGAGACATATTCTTGACCAATTTTTAATCGATTCTTACCTAATCATATTATTGGTCAATCAGATCGATCCTAAGCAAAGTCTTGGACGAACCTTCGATAGTAACTGCCAATTCCAAGAAACTTCATATCTCGGTGACCGTAGTTGGACATTTCAATTTCTTGACGGCTTCTATCTTGGTGGGATCTACTAAAATTCTGTCTTTGAACACTACGCGTCCCAAAAACGAAACCTGTCATAGCCAAAATTCGTATTTGGAGAATTTGGCATACAACTTGTTCTCCCTTAAGATAGTTAGGGCTTTTCGAAGGTGCTCTTGGTGTTCTTGGTCCGTTTTCGAGTATATCAGGATGTCGTCTATGAACACGATCACAAACGTGTCTAAGCACTCCTTAAATACTCGGTTCATTAATTCCATGAACATCGCTGGAGCGTTGGTATGGCCAAAGGACATTACCACAAACTCATAGTAGCCATATCTGGTTTGAAAGGTTGTTTTCGGTATATCTTCATTTTTAATCTTAATTTGATGATATCCTGATCGAAGGTATATTTTGGAAAACAATGTTGCCTCTCAAAGTTGGTTGAATAGGTCCTCGATGCGGGGTAATGGATATTTGTTTTTTACCATCCTCTTGTTTAATCTCTGTAGGAAATGCATAGATGCATAGAGCCATCTTTCTTTTTAACAAAAAACATTGGCACACCCACAGGAGATACGCTAGGTCGAATGAAGCCTTTATCTAATAAGTCTTGTAGTTGTGATTTTAGTTCTTTTAATTCTATTGGGGCCATGCGGTATGGGACTTTAGAGATGGGTCCCGTTCTTGGTTCCAATTCTATTCCAAAGTCTACCGCTCGCAATGGAGGGATTCCCGGGAGGTACTCCGGAAAGACATCTGTGAATTCGTTTACTATGGGTACCGTATCTATTGTTTTTTCCTTTCCTTTTGTGTTTAATGCACAGGCTAGAATCGCCCACCCCCCTTGTTGTACCAGGCGTCTAGCTTTCATCATCGATATTATTTTTAGGGTGGTGCCTATGAAGGTTCCTTTAAACTTAAAGGTAAGTCCGTTTGGAGGTGTGAATACCACTTCTTTCTTATGGCAGTCTATGCTAGTAAAGTTTTTGGCTAGCCAGTCCATTTCTAGTATGACGTCAAAATCTGTCATATCTACTACTTTTAGGTTTATGTGGATAGTTCGTCCAGCTATTACCACTTGTTCGTCTTTTACTCATTTTTCTTGACTAGGTCTACCCCTGCTGGGGTACCGACTGACAATACATACATTAAGGGTTCTACTACAAACCCTGATTGACTAACAAATGGCAAAGAAAAAAATGAATGGGTAGAACTCGAATCAAACAACGTCAATGCAAAGCATCCTAGTATAGAAAGCGTACCTGTCACCACGATGCCAGACGTTCCCGTCTTTTTACTGGTCGTTGCATAAGTCCTGGTTTGTGCGTGGGTTTGCATGGTGGGTTCTTGAGCGACCCGACCTCTAAGGGGTTCCGTACGGTTTCTCGTGTCCCTTGCAGGGCAAGCTCTAGCCACGTGACCTGCACGAGCGCATTTATAACACACACCGGAGCCTACCAACCGTTGGCTCTAGATTTTTCTCCTCACCTCTAGAGCCTCGGCCGTCTTTAGGGCCTCTTCGTAAGTTTTCGGGTTAAATGCCTCCAACATGCGGCGGGCCTTTAGGTTCAACCCCAACACAAATTTATCCGTCTGTTTCTCTTCAGTGTCTAGTAGTGAAGGTGCGAACCTTCTTAATCTCATGAATTCTTGATCATACTAATCCACCATGCATTCAACTTGGGTCAGGTGGTTAAATTCTTTCTGTTTCTTTATATGGGTTTCCTTTCATTAGTAATATTTCAGGAAGGCTTCCTTAAAGGTTTCACATGTTGTGATCCGCCCACCACACTTCTGCGTCTTTTTGCAGTACATATGCCGCACACGCTACTTGATGTTCATCAGGGCATCTCATTGATTCAAAGGTCATTTCCATGTTTCCGATCCACATCTGAGCTGCTGTGGGATCTTCTTTTTTACCGACAAAAGGACGGGGGCTACACCGTCTGAATTCTTTTAACCAACTTGCCCTCCTGTCTGGTTGCGGTTTTTGGCCGATTGTGTGGCTGTCGCATCCACCGGTTGCGTGGCCGTCGCATTGGCTGGTTGCGTGGCTATTGCTGCGACTTGTTGCATAGCTAACAACGTGGCCTGTTGGGAGGTCGTCCAGTAGTCGACCCTTCTTGGGAAAAGCTTCTTTTGGCTTCTCTTCTTCCCCATCTCCTTATGGGAGGTCGTCTTCTCCCTCTCCTACCTCTTCTACACCCTCTGTGCCGCATGGTTCTAGAAACCAAGAAAATGGTTCTATCTAAGTCTATGATTTACTTATAACATTACATACATTCTACTCTATAATTCAAGGAAAAGAAAACATAAATGTTGTAACATAAAGACATGCATTGATACAAGATCACATCATAGCATAAAATCATACAGTATCATGACATNAAAAAAAAAAAAAAAAAAAAAAAAAAAATCGTCCTTCCCTCATCCATACAAGGTGTACCTGACAATGAAGGAGCATCGGCGATTGGACCGTGGAATATGCCAAGCCTACATCGTAGGCTAGTCTACAAGATCTATAAACTTGTCTACCTCCTTTGGGGAATAGTTAGAAGGCTGGCACATCATGGCTCTGATACCATTTGTAACGACCCATATCTACTGCATGTAGATATTGTCCTCTTTGGGCTTTCCCTTTCGGATTGTGATGACCCACATTGGTAGGGGAGGAGAACAAACCACCATTTATAAGGGTGTGGAAACCTTCCCCTAGTAGACGCGTTTTAAAGTCTTGAGGGGAAGCCGGAAAGGGAATCCCAAAGAGAACAATATCTGCTAGCAGAAGATCTGGGCAGTTCCCCAAAACCAATTGGACAAGGCATCAAAACGATAACTAACCCTTCATTTAGTGGAAGATTAAAACACAAGGTCTTAACATAAGCTAAAATTTGGTAGAATTCTTTGGGAGAAGAGAACTTTGTATAACTATGAATGAATCCTTAATTGATTTTCTAAGCCTTTCACCAATGTCAACATACATATATATACATATACATATATACACACATATAAAGGTAATTTGGGACATTCCCCAATACCCTTCATTTATCCAAAAATGATGCACCTAATTAATTAGAAACTAACGAACCTACCTGTATCTATTCATACATGTCCTTATACATGTATCTACAAGTGACTCTTCAACGCACGTATCTATTCAAATATGTATCTACAAGTGACACTTCAACACACTCCCTTAAATTGAATTCTACAGAAATCAGTTTAGGACTTCACTTCATCTTCTTGAACTACATCTTGGATTTTTCACATCCCCATATTTCTTCTAAGCTTCTCAAACAACGGTTATTTTAAAGCCTTTGTGAATAAGTCAACGATTTGTTCATCACTTTGGCAAAAGTTAAGTTCAATAGTGCCTTCTTTACACAAATCACACAAGAATTGAAATCGAACATCGATGTGCTTACTCCTTACATGCAACACAAGATTCTTAGACAACTTAATAGTTGACATATTATCACAATATATAACCGTCGTACCTGGTTGCTTCTGATGAAGAATTTCAAGCATCTTTCTTAACCAAATTGCTTGGCATGAGCATGTTGTTGCTGCCACAAACTCTGCTTCTATACTTGAGAGTGTTACAATAGGTTGCTTCTTTGAAGACCAGCAAATATCTCTTGAGCNTATTATCACAATATATAACCGTCGTACCTGGTTGCTTCTGATGAAGAATTTCAAGCATCTTTCTTAACCAAATTGCTTGGCATGAGCATGTTGTTGCTGCCACAAACTCTGCTTCTATACTTGAGAGTGTTACAATAGGTTGCTTCTTTGAAGACCAGCAAATATCTCTTGAGCTCATCATGAAAATACTTCATGAAGTACTTTTACGATCATCTATATCACCTGCATAGTCGCTATCTGTATAGCCAACCATCTTCGAATCATCTCCTTTCTTATAGAATACCCCCAAATCAAAAGTTCCTCTCACATAACGAAGTATCCTTCTTGCTGCATTGAGATGTTTTCCCATTGGATGCTCCATGTAGCGACTTATCATACTAACCGCATACATGATGTCTAGTCTTGTTGAAGTTAAGTACATCAAACTTCCAACAATTTGCTTGAAGTACCTATTATCAACCTCTCGCCCTTCAATATCTTTGTGCAACTTCAAACCCAATTCTGATGGAGTTCCAAATGTGCACTCATCCATTTTAAATCTTTCAAGTAACTCTTGAGCATATTTCTTCTGACAGATAAAGTTACCAACGACAATTTGAGTAACTTCTATTCCAAGAAAATATCTCATCAAACCAAGATCTGTCATTTCAAATTCTTTCATCATGTTCTTCTTAAAAAGTTCAAACATTTCTTCATTATTGCCATTAAATATTAAATCATCAACATATAAGCAAATAATGAGAATGTTACCTCCCTTTTCAGTTTTCACATATAACATATGTTCATATGGACATTTAGTGAATCCCATCTTTTCAAAATGATAGTCAATGGGACTTTACCATGCTCTCGTAGCTTGCTTCAAACCATACAGAGCTTTCTTCAACCTATACATTTTTTCTTCTTTACCTTTTTGAACAAAACCTGCTCCGCATATACCTCTTCTTGGTGCTCTCAATGTAAAAAGGCCATGATTTCTATGCTGCAGTAGAAATTATAAGCCTTATAGTATCTTGACGTGCTACGAGTGCAAATACATCTTTAAAATCAACTCGTTACTTCTGCTTGTATCCTTTTGCAACTAGTCGTGCCTTGTAATTATCCACCTCACTGTGTTCATTCAACGTGGTTTTGAAAACCCATTTTACTCCAATTGTTTTCTGCCCTTTAGGAAGATCCGTGAGCTCCCAAGTCTTATTCTTCTCTATGGATTTGATTTCACCGTCCATGGCTTCTCTCCATTTCTTCTCCTTTACAACTTCTTCATAGACAATTGGATCATTATCCATAAAAAAAATGCAAAATAAGCCCTATCACGTGAGTCATAGTCCATCTCATAATCAATCATCCAAGTTGGTCTCCTTCTTGTTTTTTAATTTCTTTGACGGTGATCATGATTGTCTTCTTCTACTAGATCTTCTTGTTGAGCTCTCTCGAGACTAATATGAGGCTGGATGTGATCTGATTATTTAAAATATTGGATAAAGGAAAGAAGATTTAAATTAATTTCTTTTCAAGCTAAAGTAGAAAGAAGTACGATCTACCTTAAAAATAGACCAAAATCTCTCAAATCTCATCATATTGCGTCCTTGTTTTCTCAATTTTTTTATTATTTCTATGTAGATATTGTGGGTCATTAGTTGAGGAGAGATAATGGGGATGGGATGGGAGGTTGGTGGACACGAGTGGGTAAGGTTTCTTTCTTGTGATGCGTAATCTTCTTTGTTTTTTTCTTTTCTAATTATTTTTAATTATTTATTTATTTATTCATTTATTTATTTTATTATTATTGGCTATTACATCATATACCTCTAAAGAAACTTTGTCCCTAAAAGTTTTTTAGTCCTTATTTATTTGCTATTACATCGTTCCTGAAACTATTTTAGTCCTTGAATAACTCGNTTTTTTTTTTTTTTTTTTTTTTTTTTTTTTTTTTTTTTTTATTTATTATTATTTTTTTTTGTTGTTGTTGTTTAGTTTTGAAATACAACTAACAAAAAAAAAAAAAAATCTCAACAAGTACGTCCTCATCCATATGAGTCATAAACTTTTATTTGCATGCATAAAACTTACCTTGGTATTCATAAAACTTTGATTTCTTATAAAGTATCATGAGGGATAGTTGCGTATTTTAAATCTTAATGGTACGTATTTTAAATCTTAATGCATACTCCAAAATTGTCATAATTCCCTAAAATCTTTCATACTTCTTAATATGGTAAATGAATCTCCTATTTTCATAGTATTTTGAGTTTTCTAGAATATTGAAAACGTCTTAAACTTTTCATAAGAGTATTTTGGTCATTTACCATGTAATAACCCAAAAATAAATAAATAAAGAAAGAAATAAAAATAATTATAAAAAAATAGTTAAAATAATAATAATAGGTTTATTTTTATTTTTATTTTTATTTTTTTTTATGAACCATGGAAAATAAGATTTTTAATAAAAATATAATTATAGATATACATTTCAAGACTTTTAACAATGGACCAATGTAAATTACATAAATAATTTTGTAGGGTTCAAACTTTAAACTGATGTCATGGGCTCACATAGGTTGACTCGGATTTTAAAGGACGGAATCGAACCTTCATTAAAGATATATTTGTGACGACTTAAGCTAACCAGGTAAGTGACCTTACTATCGACATGGTTATATTTGACGTTGACACGTACCTGTGGTTCTGCACGTGTCATATATATTGATATGTGCGAATTGTCTGTGGATTGATATGCTTCTTATATGTTATGTATATGTTATAATATGTGAATTGTATGATAATAATTACGGTACGATGTGTTCAATGATATGTTTGAGATAGGATACGAGAAGGATGCACAAAACGAAATGTAACGATAAGAGTAAAATACGTTCATGAAACATTAAGGTTAGGTCACATATCGGAGTGATATGGATAAGAGAGATTGATGAAAGAATACGGTTAGGTTACGGGACAATAAGGTTGGCAAACTTACCCAATCCTAATCTCAATATCCACATTTTTTTTATGACGATTCCATTAAATTGGATCAATATTTTTTTACTTATATAGGTTCTCCCAGTCAAATTCTCTAAACTTGTTAAAGCTTCAATAATTGACCTTTTTTGGCCATAGACCATTACTTATTTAATCTAAAGTCAGTACTATCATTTAAATGCGGAATTTACTTTAAATGGGCTCTTATCATAACTGCACATAAGTTTGTCTTTTATTACCACGTGAATAACCAATACAAGGGAAAGGAAGGGAAAACAACTCTGAAATAAATGTTCTATACTAACCTATGATTTATTAATGCGATTACAATTCAACCTATACTAACCTATACTAATAATGCAAACAGGAATTCAACCTATACTAACCTATACTATGAATGCAAATGAAATTCAACCTATACTACGAATGGAAAACAACTATCCTATGCATGTGCCACGATCTCGGGATGTGCAATGCCGCCGTACATCCCCAAAATTCAGTAATTGACCTTTTTGTCCATACATCATCAAAATCTCATTTTAAAATAATGTATCTTGGCCTACACAAGAAAATTGTTGATTAAACTCGAAATGACATTTTCTTTTGATCCTTTTTTTTCTTCTCCTTATCAGTTAGGAAAGACAAAAAAATTCGAGGGTAGCAAACATTCTTGAGAATTTCTCTTAGATTCAAACTCATAGCTGATGATAGAACTAGAAGAGATGTTTTTTTGTTTCCTACTCACAGGAGCGCATATCTTTGCTTTTCGATCAATCTCTAATTCTAATCTTACTCTCCAATCAGATATTATGGTGCTGGTATAGACCGAAATTCCTTTATGATCCAATTCTGACCCATAATAGATACCGAGACTTTGCAATACTTGACTGATCACAATTGTCAAATAGGCTTTTATCTCGGTATACCTTATCTAGTACAACACAAAACTAAAGTTCCTATAACCATAACGGAAATAGGTCTTGCAGGGGTCCTGTCCTGCTAGATTCGATCTTATCTCTTAGTTGGCGTTTTTCAAATTTACGATCAAATTCGAAGTCTATAAACAGACTTCATCAATGTAAGGAGAGCATCGATCGGCCGATAGCTCTTTCTTGAATATCAATTGAAGAATTCAGAGAAAAATCATCCTACTCTTATTTTATCTATCTTATGAACGAATTTCTTAGAAATCTCAGAAAATCAAGCCATCTCAAATGCTCTACCGATGAAGAAGAAAGTTCAAATGAACATCGAAGAGGAGAAAATTTCACCATCTCAAATACTGTCAATCAAGAATATCAGATTGCCAGAATCGAAGATCAACTCAAAAATTGGACTATTCCAAAGGTAGATCCTAAAACTATCTACCAAATTTCAACCTTCAATTTTACTCAAAGATCATGCATCAAATTCTCAGAGGAACATCCCAATTCATAGCAATAGGGAATCTCTAAATCTTTTTTCAAGATCTCTTATACTCCAACATCGTGAAGAGTTTAACTATCTCCATGTCGGTCTTGTCCAAGTCGCGGTAAAACCATTGTTCAGACTTGGATTAGATATCCGAGTTCTTATCTCCTTACGAGATAAGAGACATGAAGATTTCTCAAATTCCTTGTTGGGAATGGTTCAATCCAATTTAGAGAATGGACCAGTCTATTTCAATTGTTATCCAAACTTTACTCTGTCTCTCCACGACCCACACATATTATCAGCTCTCATGCTAGATTTACAGTCAAAAAATTTAAACATCAAGGCTGAAACCCATTCTTCAGTCGTCATATTCAGGATTTATTATAAGCTCATGAATACAAACATTTCTCCAAGAGCATTAAGATCCTCACCAAAAGGATCGACTATGCTCATAGAAGCAAATATTGGAAAATCATCAGTGACTGTCCCAAAAACACTTTCTTGGGATCAAATAACCAGAAGCACTCTCTGGAAAATAGAAGATGCAAATCTTCCAAAGAGGAAAGAATCTCAAAACCCAGTTCAAATCATCGAACATGACGATGGAAGCGTTGAAATAAAATTCAGCGAAGAACCTTCGTCAGAGTCGAAAGTAAAGGAATTCCTGAGTTCTAGACCAAGTACTTCAGGAATATCAAGGTCAATGTATGACCCCTTAAAGGTAAAAGAGGTCAGTTATGATCAAAAAAAGGGCGTCAATCCACTATGAAGATGGCTCAAGGTCTCCAACCCATACGGATATGGATACTCAATCCGTCTACGAAAGCCAGCTAAATGTCATTACAGCTGATTTCCAGATAGACAAAGAATTTTTGAAAGCAGATTTTATGTCAACTACCAACTCTTCAAAAAGAAATGCCTTCTTCCAAACCTACAAAGAGGCTGAGCGAAATGAATTAAGAGCTCAGTGGTATTCTCATATGGAAACCATCAAAGAAAATATACCATTCTTCGAATGGTTTGAAGAAAATATTCTGCAGATATGCACCTTGACCCAGAGGAGTTGGAAGACTACCAAAAGAGGCGAGGTATATTCGAAACATCCTCCGTTAGAAGAAGTCGAATTCGACAACTACTACGGAGAAAAGGTCAAAGCTAGCCCTTTCAAACATATTCCGGAAGGACTAGAAAAGGGTAATCCGACCCTAAAAGATATCAAGAATATCCAGCATCAAAACAATTATTCAAATAAGATTTTATCCACGATCGCTACTCAACTTGAAAGTATCGAGGGAAAAATCTCAAAGAAATCAGGTACTCAGCAGGAACAGGCAAGCAGCTCTGTACCAAAGGTTGATGAGTCAATACCAATACTCAGACCAGCAAATCTCGAAATATTTACAAAAAGGATTTCAAAAGAAGAGGCTGCAATGGCCAAGATAGAGGAAAAGTTGGACAGGATATTAAATCCCGCCATGACGCCTCAAGATTCATCTGTCAATGTCGTTAACAATGACGACGAGAACCAAGAATTCGAAGACGAGATTGCAAATGAGAGAGAGGAACCTTTCTACAATCGAATTGAAAGGATCTCTAGAAGAAGTCAAAATAATGCCAGTAATCAAAAAAACTGGTATCCTCAACCGTCTTTTCCGGATATCCAATTCGAAGAAAAGACACTACAAACTCAAGCTCATTACGATGGTTTAGCAATCTATGAATGGAATATCGATGGATTGTCTGACTATCTGATAATGAATGTTGTCAATGAGATGATGATGGCCGCAGGCGCGTATAAATTACAAGGCCATAAATCCGACCATCAGATAGCTCAAGTTTTGGTAACCGGATTTACCGGGCAACTCAAGGATTGGTGGGACAAATATCTCGACGAAACGACCCGCCAACAGATATTAAACCACTATGTCATTAGACCAACTACTCAAATTATCAAAGAAGAAGGTCCATCAACTAGGACCGAGGTACAACATGAAAGGGTAGAGGATGCTGTCAACACCCTCATATATACCCTCATAGAATTCTTCGTCGGCGACCCTCTAAAATACCAGGAGAGATCCGCCGAAATACTCATGAATCTGAAATGCCCTACCTTAGGTGATTTCAGGTGGTACAAAGACATGTACTTCAGCAAAGTTCTTATTAGAACAGATAGTTCGTTGGAATTCTGGAAAGAGAATTTCGTCAATGGACTACCAAAACACTTCTCAAGGAGGATCAAAGATGGTCTTAAGACAAAGTACAATGGAACAATTCCATGGCAAACTTTGTCATACGGATCCATAGCATCCTTCATCATAGAAGAAGGACTCAGACTTTGTAATGAGTCAAAGATTCAAAACAAGCTCAATTCTTCGATATCAAACAGAAAAGAGCTTGGTAGATTTTGCGATCAATATGGATGCAAGGGAATAGAAGCTCCCAAAACCTCCAGACAAAAGAAGGTTAAGACGCATCCAAAACCTTATCATTCATACAGGCCTAGAGAAGCATATCGGAGTAAACCCGTGCAGTCTCAGAAGCCAACATATTCAAGAAGGAAGTATATTCCTACAAAAACCCATAGAGGAAAGAAAAAGCAAACTTGCTTCAAATGTCGTGTAGAAGGACACTATGCTAAAAAGTGTCCAATCAAAGGAAAGATCAATGAGTTGGATATAGATCAAGAGCTGAAAAATCAGCTATTACGACTGACCCTAACCAACTCAGAGCAATCAGGCGAGGGAGAAATCCTCAAACTCCAAGAAGAATCTGATTCAAATTCCAGCACAAAATACGAATCAGAACAAGAAGGAAAAAGGACGTGCGAAGGATGCATAAATGTCCTTACCAAGGATCAAGAAATTCTACTCGAAGTAGTAGAAAAAGTTCAAGACCAAGAAATTCAAACAGAAGATTGCTCAACGACTTAGGGATGCCATGACNAAGAAATTCAAACAGAAGATTGCTCAACGACTTAGGGATGCCATGACAATCTCTAAGCCACCTGAAAAGGGAAGAAAGAAATCCCTACAGACTCCAATATGTTCTCCAAAGATTTGAAAAACCGAGGGAACTCACTACTCAAGACTTACAAAGAGAGATTAATAATCTCAAACAAGAAGTACAGGCGCTTAGATCTGAAACCAGGTCAGAATCTTATACGCTTCGTCAAGAAATTCTCAATCTTCAGGAAAGGCTGCCCGCACAAAAGGAAACGGCGCAACCGAACCTGGATGAAGAAGATTTTCAAAGTTCCTTCGTTGGAGCCATCACCACTTCTCAATTTCAAAAATGGTACGCTCTCGTTACCTTAAAAATTTATGATTTCAAAATCACACTAAAGGCTCTCATAGATACTGGAGCCGATCAAAATTGCATTCAAGAAGGCCTAATACCTACAAAGTATTTTGAAAAAACTACTGAGGGCCTTAGAGGTGCTAACAACAACAAACTCAAAATTAATTACAAACTATCAAAAGTTCATGTTTGCAATGATGGAATTTGCTTCGTAAATTCCTTCCTTTTAGTAAAAGACTTAGGACAAGAACTAATCCTAGGTACTCCTTTCATTACTCAATTATATCCTTTTAGAATAACTGAAAAGGGGTTAGAATCAAAAGCCTTAGGAAAGAAGATAAAATTTAACTTTCTTTCCACCATAAGGATTAGGGAAATATATAACCTTCAAAAGAATACAATTATTCAGTCAATAAATGTATTAAATTATAAAGAAAAACTGTCCAGTCTAAAATCAAAACTTTACAAACTCAATTAGAGAGAGAAGTTTGTTCAAATATCCCAAATGCCTTTTGGAATAGGAAACAACACATAGTTGATCTTCCATATATCAAAGCTTTCGAGGAGAAAAATATTCCTACGAAAGCCCGACCTATTCAGATGAATAAAGAATTACTAACATTCTGCAAAGCAGAAATTAATGATCTTTTGCAGAAAGGTCTTATTAGACCATCAAAGAGCCCCTAGGCATGTGCGGCTTTTTACGTCAACAACCAGGCAGAAAAGGAACGCGGAGTCCCGCAACGGGTAATTAACTACAAACCCTTAAATAAGGTTTTGGAATGGATCAGATATCCAATTCCAAATAAATAAGATTTAATGCAAAGAATTTCAAATGCAAAAATATTTTCAAAATTTGACATGAAATCAGGATTTTGGCAAATCCAGATTTGAGAAAAAGACAAGTACAAAACGGCTTTCAATGTCCCTTTCGGACAATACGAATGGAACGTTATGCCATTTGGGCTAAAAAACGCTCCATCCGAGTTTCAAAAGATTATGAATGATATTTTCAATCCTTTTCAAGACTTTTCAATTGTTTATATTGATGATGTTCTTATTTTTTCTCAAAACATCGATCAACACTTCAAGCATCTCCAAACATTTTTGACAACAGTCAAAAGAAACGGTTTAGTTGTGTCTAAACCCAAAATTAAACTTTTTCAAACAAAAATCCGTTTTCTTGGATTTGAAATCCATTTGGGTCTAATTAAACCCATTCAAACGTCTATTGAGTTTGCCTCAAACTTTCCGGACCAAATTACAGATAAAACCCAACTACAAAGATTTTTGGGATGTCTCAATTATGTGTCTGATTTCCTTCAAAATATCATACCTATCTGCAAGCCACTTTTTGAAAGCCTAAAAAAGAACCCAAAGCCCTGGACTGAAGAACACACCAGAACAGTCCAAAAAATCAAATCCCTTGTCAAGTCAATTCCGTGTTTATCGCTGATCAACCCAAGGGCTAGTTTAATAGTGGAGACCGACGCATCCGATATTGGATATGGAGGAATTCTAAAACAGTCCCTTGACAAGAAAGAATCCATTGTCCGTTTCCATTCAGGAATATGGAATTCTACTCAAAAAAATTATTCAATAGTAAAGAAAGAAATACTTTCAATAGTACTTTGTGTACAAAAATTTCAAAGTGATTTAATTAACAAAAGTTTTGTTATCAAAACCGACTCAAGAGCATCTAAATTTGTTTTAGAAAAAGATGTCAAAAATCTTGTGTCTAAACAAATTTTTGCTAGATGGCAAGCCATTTTATCTTGCTTCTGACTTTCAAATTTTGCCTATAAAAGGAATCGAAAACCCCTTGGCAGATTACCTCTCAAGAGAGTTCTTACTCTCAAAAGAAAAATTCTCCATTCTCCCTAACCAATCTATCTCCCAGCAATGACCGGAAAGAAAGCGATAGACAAAGGGAAGAAGCCCAATGCTTCTTCAAGCACACCTACTCCAATGACATCCGACAGCTATGCAATGGATGCTGGTTTCACATTGGTGACCAGATCTAAAGCAAAGCTTTCTCAAAAAACAGGAGGAGGTTATCACTCCGACGAGGCCTTCAGCCTCTTCAACACGGCCATCTGCCGTTACTCCATCGAGACCCACTGTCTCTTCCACTTCAAAGGGACCTTCTGTCCCCTCGACCTACTCGGACGCGGTTGTTCCCGTTCGTTTTTCTCCAGTTCCTGAAATCAAAACCTATTTTCAAAAATCTGTGTCCATACCAGAAGCTCTGGTAGAACCAGAATACGACGACCCGAAAATCGGCGAAGTCATTAAAAAAGCCTATCCATCGGGATTCTTTTATATCCCAGAAGATCTTCATAAAACCAGAAGGTTTTATGAATTCATTCTAGTCGACACAAAATCCGTCGA
>NW_019646459.1:72323-150057 GCF_002806865.2 Cucurbita pepo subsp. pepo
AAAAAAAAAAAAAAAAAAAAAAAAAAAAAATTAAATCCGTGAATGGAATATGTTCCGTGATCTATTCCATTCATTTTTCCTTCTTTTGGCACCTTTACCTTTTGGTTTTTCTCATTATTATTGTATTTTTCCTTATTTCATCATTTCATAAAGGAATTGATGAAATATTGTTTAATGTAGGAAAGAATGTAAATACATGTTTGTATATTCATGTATAAACATGTATATTAATTAAGCTAGGATGATAGAGCTCATGTAATTCGTAAGGGCTCAAGTCATTAAGCATTAGTCTGGTATCAGAGCTAACCAGGTAAGTGGCCTTACTATCGACATGGTTATATTTGACGTTGACACGTACCTGTGGTTCTGCACGTGTCATATATATTGATATGTGTGAATTGTCTGTGGATTGATATGCTTCTTATATGTTATGTATATGTTATAATATGTGAATTGTATGATAATAATTACGGTACGATGTGTTCAATGATATGTTTGAGATAGGATACGAGAAGGATGCACAAAACGAAATGTAACGATAAGAGTAAAATACGTTCATGAAACATTAAGGTTAGGTCACATATCGGAGTGATATGGATAAGAGAGATTGATGAAAGAATACGGTTAGGTTACGGGACAATAAGGTTGGCAAACTTACCCAATCCTAATCTCAATATCCTCATTTTTTTTTATGACGATTCCATTAAATTGGATCAATATTTTTTTTACTTATATAGGTTCTCCCAGTCAAATTCTCTAAACTTGTTAAAGCTTCAATAATTGACCTTTTTTGGCCATAGACCATTACTTATTTAATCTAAAGTCAGTACTATCATTTAAATGCCGAATATACTTTAAATGGACTCTTATCATAACTGCACATAAGTTTGTCTTTTATTACCACCTGAATAACCAATACAAGGGAAAAAAAGGGAAAACAACTCTGAAATAAATGTTCTATACTAACCTATGATTTATTAATGCCATTACAATTCAACCTGTACTAACCTATACTAATAATGCAAACGGGAATTCAACCTATACTAACCTATACTATGAATGCAAATGAAATTCAACCTATACTACGAATGGAAAACAACTATCCTATGCATGTGCCACGATCTCGGGATGTGCAATGCCGCCGTACATCCTCAAAATTCAGTAATTGACCTTTTTGTCCATACATCATCAAAATCTCATTTTAAAATAATGTATCTTGGCCTACACAAGAAAATTGTTGATTAAACTCGAAATGACATTTTCTTTTAATCCTTTTTTTTCTTCTCCTTATCAGTTAGGAAAGACAAAAAAATTCGAAGGTAGCAAACAATCTTGAGAATTTCTCTTAGATTCAAACTCATAACTGATGATAGAACTAGAATAGATGTTTTTTGTTTCCTACTCACACGAGCCCATATCTTTGCTTTTCGATCAATCTCTAATTCTAATCTTACTCTCCAATCAGATATTATGGTGCTGGTATAGACCGAAATTCCGTTATGATCCAATTTTGACCGATAATAGATACCAAGACTTTGCAATATTTGACTGATCACAATTGTCAAATAGGCTTTTATCTCGGTATACCTTATCTAGTACAACACAAAACTAAAGTTCCTATAACCATAACACAAAGGCACCACAACCTCCTTACTTTTTTTTTTTTCCTCGTCATATCAAGAAGGGGCTTAACATAATTCTTTTCTAAAAATTGGTATTATATAAGCATGGTGGATTTTCTCCGATGCCATAAAACTTGGGATACTTAAGAATCAAACTTAAAACGACATTTTTGAAACCTTAACTATGGTAATACCTTTTAACAAGGTTGACATTGTTAGGAAAAATTCATCGATAATTTTCTACAACAATTTATTTATGTTGAGCTTCCTGAGGTGCATTCCTATACCATAAGGAGGATTACCACAAAACTTCTAGTTGATTTGAAGACATTGTCCCACGGTAATCCTTGTGTATCCCCACCCAAGTTCATCTTAAATCATGGTTTCTTAAATTTAAGGTACCTTAACAATCTCATACGGTTGTCCCTCCCCATATACCTCTAAAATTTTGACCATGATCGTAATGTCTCAACCAAATTGTGGCTCGATACTTTTAAATCACCTTATAACTTTCATACTAGAGGTTTTTTCTTTTTCTTTTTTAACATTTTCAGTCCGTATTAAGGCAGGAAAGTTTTCTACATCTTACTTCCAAAGCTCCTTTCATTAAAGGCATTTATGTCATTCACCAATTAATTTAACTATATATCATTTTAAACTTTTATGGTCTTTAACTCAATTTTTTTTTTTACTGATACTTTAATTTCATCTTTACTTATAAAATTTTCTTTCAGACACTACTACTTTTAATATCTATAGTATACTATAGCATATTGACATCTATCAAGCTTCTTAGGTCATTTTATTTTATCTGAAACTACTTACTCTTCAGTATACATTGGTACAGTCCTTCCCATCTCTATGGTCATACCAAGCCTAACGGAGACGGGGCATCAACGGTGGGACCATGGAACATACCAAGCCTACATCGTAGGCTAGTCTACAAGATCTATAACCTAGAGCTCTGATACCAACTGTAACGACCCAAAATTTTCTACTTAATTTAAGGTCGCTATTGTATATGTACCATAAACATTGAATGCGGAAGACTTCATTTAAATNTTCATACTAATACTTTAATTTCATATTTACATACTTCATAGTTATAAAATTTTCTTTCAGACACTACCACTTTTAATATCTATAGTATACTATAAGATATTGACATCTATCAAGCTTCGTGAGTCATTTTTATTTTATTTGAAACTACTTACTCTTCAGCATACGTTGGTACATTCATTCACATCTCTATGGTCATAACACTGTTTAGTTTATCTATGTTCGAGACGTCTAACTAAAACATATGATCTTGTTTAGCAAAATCATTTTCACGCATACACTAACATTTAGTAGCTTACTAAAACTATAGCTACTCATTCACAGCAAAAACCTCAGTAAATCAAAACATCATTAATACAACAATTTACATTCACATTCTATGCAAATTATAATAAATGTAGAATTAAGCCAACAATAATGAAGTCAATGATGTAAAAATTCAATTATGAGTTATATTTTATAATGACCAAGCAATAACATATGCAATCAATGACATTTCATTTGTTTTATCTTATGCAAGACATACCTGACGGAGACGGGGTATCGAAGGTGGGACCATGGAACATGCCAAGCCCATATCGTAGGCTAGTCTACAAGATCTGTAACCTAGAGCTCTAATACCAACTGTAACGACCCAAAATTTTCTACTTAATTTAAGGTCGCTACTATATACATATCATAAACATTGAATGCGAAAATACTTCATTTAAACTTTCATAAAACATAACCTTCAACTTAAAACACTGTCATGGATTTACGGGTTTTGAAAACACTTTAAAAAATGACACAACAAAAGACTAAATAAAATAAATAAACGTTTAAATAAAAAATGCTATCTATGTTGTTCCCCACGTTGATCAACTTAAGGTGTGGATATGTATTTATAACACACAAGAACCCTATTTTTCCCACTCTTTCTTATTGTCTAAACTTGTCACTTCCTCTCATTTTTTTCATTATTTATCATTGAACGTTGGAATTTCGAAATCGCTTTTATCTTTGTCTCCACCTACTAAACATAAGTTTCTGAATTTGAAAGCTTGTTTCGATGACTAGCAACAGTTTCGATTGCTTTTTGCTTATGATCAAGAAAAATGGTTACCCTCGAAATAATCACTTGAACGTTGGCTCAAACTTGTATGACTTTTAATAATTGTTTGGCTACCGATTGTAAAAATGTACATGGATTGACTTGTATAAGACCTGAGCCCCAACAAAGATTAAATTTTATTAGAGATTTAAAAGCTGAATTTTAAGATGATCTAAAAGAGAAAAATTCTTATAAAAATCACATGAACTCACGAAAAATATTAAAAAAAATAGGAAAACAATCAAATTAAACCCGAAGGAAAAATGATCATTTTGAGCCTCTTTTTGAATGATGGGTTTGTTGGTGCCCTAATAAATTTTATGAAGGAAAAGAGAGAAAGATGAGGATTAGGGTTTTGAGAGACAAGGAGAGAGAAACTGAAATATGCTCCAAACGGCAACTTGGAGTCCGATTTTAGCAAAGGTCCTTCACAAAAATTTTCATTGGATTGAGACAACGTATTTGGGCATTTTAGTCATCCAAATTCATCCATTAATAAGATAGATCGAGAGGTACAGATTTTGAGTTTTTGTTTTCAATTTTCCCCTAGATCCAAGAGATTTTCACAAAATTCATGAAGGAAGGCAAAATTTTTGTGATCCTAAAAGAATAATAAGAACCTAAATCTTTTTGAATAGATTAATTAAAACTCTACAATTTTGGTGAAGAAACTCAGTTGATTTGAGTTAGGTGGAAAAGAAACTAAGTTGATTGGGTCAACTGAGGGTGACCCAATCTGACCCACTTTGCTTCACCTATGAATTGAGGGGGACCCGATTAAGCACCCACAATCCAAGCAGCCCACTCATGCGCCTATCCATGTGTGTCACATGTCGTGCAAGGAGTGCACTTCTCCTTCCCAAGTGCGCGTATGTACTCACGCGTGGAAAGTCTCCACGCACGTGGTGCCTCTTTTTGACTCGTTTGTCCTATTTTTGTCAATTTTTTTTGCTTTAATCCTAATTTTACTAAAATTAAGACCCACTACAGAATGAGATATAAGTGGATAGCTACAAAAATGGCTACCCTCCTAATAATCCTCTGATGTAGGATCAAATTTTGTATGGCTTGTTTGGCTATAGATTTTCCGGTCTACATGGGTTGAGTTGGAGAGATCTTTTTCAGTAACCCTAAATTTCAGGTTTGTTATGTTGTGGCAAGAGCAATCCCAACACAATCCACATCCCAATTATCTATTTTTTTGTTCGGTTGAGTTGGATTGTTGAAATTTTTAATTTTCATAATAATCTTAAAAGTAAGATAAAGTTGAGTTGGACTATAACCCTGTTTTCGAGTTGGTCGGGTTGACCCAACCAAAAAAATGTCAACTTGCGAATTGATTTATTTTACCTCATCCCATTTTTGTAGACTTATTTTAAAAACTTTAAGCATTAAAGTATAAACTTTTGAATAAAAGAGGAGTAAATTAATTTTATAATGAATGTAGTGGTGAAGCATTAATAGAAGGTTGAACATTAATAGAAGAAGGTTGAAGCATAAAAACGTGGCATGAAAAGCATTACAAGACATCCACCAAGAAGCCATCAAATAGGATAGATACTCCATTAGCATTTGACACTAAGCTTGCATACATACCCTCATCATGCTGCCATCCATTAAAGGATGCTTCTTCAATCACTTCATCTTTCATTCTTAAAACTTCACGTTATGTATACCATTTTTGTTATTATTATTGTGTTACCTAATATCTACCTATCTAATATTTAGCTACGTGGCTTTCGTAGATATGCATGCTAGATAAACCCTAGAGTCGTCAGCTATATAATCAAGTGATCTCGACTCCTCTTACAAGCTACAACTACGTACAAGTCGAGGAGAAAATCTAAAAACCACAGTCGCTTGTATCATCGACTGGATTCCTACATAATTATCTCTGTCACCAGCTCCATCTAGGGGTGGTGGTTTTGTCCGACTTGTGGGAATGACTCTGATTTTACATTTGGCTATAGTGAAAAACTAATCGTGTCGACTAAGACTTATGCATCAACCTCCGTTCGCCACCATTCAACTTTGTCGTTGTTCATCTCCATTTTGTTTCATTGTTCGGTCACCATACTCTCTCGACTCCCGCACCAAGATTCAACCAACATTAAGTCAAATCCCCTTCTATTTTTCTATTTCTAGGATAAATTATAAAAATTAGATACCTATGTAAGAATTTAGTATCTATAGTTTTTTACGAGTTAGAATTTTTCAATAATTTATCCAACACCTCATAAATAATATCTATTATTAAAAGTCACAAATTTAGTAGTGATTAGGGAAAAGACCCGTGAGATCCCACATCGATTGGAGAATGAAACATCATTTATAAGGATGTAGAAACCTCTCCCTAACTGGCTCGTTTTAAAAACTTTGAAAGAAAATGTATAAGGAAAAAGCTAAAAAAAGAACAATATTAATTAGCAATGAGTTTGGACTCTCGTTTGAATATACACCATTTTTGACCTTCTAAAGGATACTAATGGGTGGAGTTGACTCAACACTATCCCATTACCGAAAAAGTCAACTCCACCCATTACCAAAAAAAGACAAGACAAGACCTGAGTGACGCAGCCACATGTGCAATTTCAATGGTCAAAAGTTGCGTTCACTTATTTGGTGTAGTGAAAAACGTTTTCCCTCTTTTTCTTAGTTTTAGTTTGGTATGGAGATATTTTTAATTTTTTTTTTTAATTTTTTTTTATTTTTTTTAGAAAATTATTATAAGGTGTTTAAGATTTTTTTTTAATTATTAATTAAGTTGGTCTACGAATTTAAAACTAGATTAAATTGAATCAAACCATTTGATTAAGATAGACCTATATATACATATATTTATTTTATTTATTTTATTTGCATTTAATTTCATAATTATTCTTTTCATTATTTATTCTCTACCAAGTCTTTAAAATATTTTTTAAAACTATTTCAAAGTAATTTTTAAAAATATATATAACAATTGAATTGCAATCTTAATTAAAATTTTGAAAATAAATAAATATATGTTATTAAATAAATGATTCCAATAACCATAACTAAACTAACTCAAAAAATGTGTAGTTAGGTTGAATTGAGTTTTTTTATTTAATAAGGGTTGTTTGGATAGAAACAATTTACAACTGGAACAATTAAGTTGAGTCTAAAAGATGTCTCAACCCAATCCAACCCAACCCAATCCAACCAACAAACACCTCTAAAGTGCTATAAAACTAATCTAACATTTGAACAAGCAATACGCAATTTCTAAAATAATATTTTATTCCATGTGGATTGGTTGAATCGAGGTCAAATAATTTCTCTAACTTGGTGTCATGCTTGAGACATGCCTAGGTGGTATTTGGTGACTTCGGCCTCGACCTCCTCGACCTCGATCGAGATGGTTACATGAACTCTTAGCCGCCCATGGTACGGCTTGTCCAATGTAGAAACATGGTTGGATAACGCCTAAATAGCATTTGGGTCACCTTGAGCTAGGTTGATGAGCCATGTTACAAATATTTTGTTACAAAGTTTTGGAAATTTGGATTGAATAACCATAATTAGCCTTATTTTGAAAATTTGCAAAAATTCTTTAAACTTGAGTTTAAATCATGTAACTGGAAAGTGTTATTAAAGGAAGGAGGGTTAAAAGGAGGGTTGTAAGATATGAATGAAAATATTTGCTGAAACCATTACACCCTTAGGGTGAAAGTTCTCTATTTATAATCATTTACCGTATCAAATAAATCACAAAT
The DNA here is from genome assembly GCF_002806865.2 of Cucurbita pepo subsp. pepo. Classification (NCBI taxonomy): domain Eukaryota; kingdom Viridiplantae; phylum Streptophyta; class Magnoliopsida; order Cucurbitales; family Cucurbitaceae; genus Cucurbita; species Cucurbita pepo. The sequence goes on from NW_019646459.1 coordinate 79,832, forward strand.
GATATGGAAAGAGCAATAAATGAAAAGGATAATAAATTGATACAAGACATTTGCATACAATAAAAGGGCAAATATGATACAAATGTTAAGCGAAAGTTAAATATCTAGATATTTGTCCGTAATAAAATGTCAAATATGGTACCTATGTTAAACTGTAATGGAAGGCTAAATATCTAGACATTTGCTTACAATAAAGGGTTAAATATAATACATAATGATAAACCATAATTTAAGGCTAAATATCATGTTAAGTGTGAATTCAAAGGATGTCCAATGAAGTGTCGATGTCGTTATTGTAACTTAATTTTTTTAAAATAAACTAAGAATTTTTAGGTATAAGTAATGCTCTTGAATTGGTCGATCCAAGCATCCTCTTAAACCACACAAATAAAGTCAATTTACTATGAGATTCTACATGGATCAACAAAATACTTTATTTTTTATTGATATATAAAATAGAAAACCATATAGATAGAAAAATATCAAAAAAATTTGAAGATTCATGGTGAAGATCACTATGCACTTAGTTATTGAGATAATTAGGTAGGCTTGAGGAACAATGAAGTAGTGGTTGATCTGCATATATAGGTTTGGGAGGATTCAAACTTATTGGAAAACTAAGTACGATACGAATCTAAGGTATCGTTTAGTAGGCCCACGAGGGGCCTGGGGGATAGTTACCACATTAGAGTTTAGAGACTTGAGATGTCTAGCCTTATCTCGTGACCCGTGATCAGTAGTTTCAGTTGTAGGTTGTCATAAGAGGATGGTTAGAGGTATGCCAGTTCCTAACCTAATCATGAACTCATCTTGAGAGGCAAAAGTCAGTACAGTAACATCAGTTATGGGGTGACCTGTCAAATAAATCTCACACATACTAACGATAGAACACTCTGATGCCAATTTGTGAACATACTACTCGCTTATTTGTGAGGAGATGTCGAGGGTGGAGAGACAAAGAGACAAAGAACATTGAGTTTATCCAAAAAAAAAACCGTTTCTATTACTTCTATGTATTCTTCCTTTTTTTTCTTTGCTCTATTTCTTTTCTCTCTTTCTTTGCTCTGTTTCTTTTCTCTCTTTCTTTGCTCTAGAAAGACTAGATAGTAATAAATTTTTCTAACTCTAATAATAGGTACGCAGAGTGCCATCTATAAATTATTCCTACAAAGTCTGTTGGCCTTTTCTTTCACCTAACTTTTCAAATAACACTCTCACATTAACTAAAATTAACATTTAACATATAAAAATTAACTAAAATTAACATTTAGCATTTAAAGTTTATTCAACAGGACTCCTACAAGTTCTATGAAGGTCAAGTGATGAGTAGTCAAGCCAATAACTCTTATTAATTAACATATCATTATGATGGGTCTACAGTGGGTCTACAGTCATTCATGGCAAATTATCATAAGCTAGATAGGTTAGGGTTATGTTCTGATCATAGTAATGTGCTATCGATAGAACTCATGTGAGGATGATCAAAGAAACTCCAACTATTCGTTGATCGAGAACTTGTTCACAAGGTTAAGGAACCACATGAGTATAGTACATTGGTAGACACGAGGGTAACTCCCTCTTAGTTATGATAAACATAATAACTCCTATTATAGAGTTGCCAATTAATTTTTTTTAATTAACCAATATTGATTGGTATCTCTCGTAATGTCCTAGCAATTCAGCAGTTGGAGACAGTGGAGGTCGTATTTCATAGATACATGATACTTGGATGTGCGACACAAAAATGACAAACCACAAGGCTAACCTACCCTACCCTAAGACCTTGCACAAAAATTAGATGGGTGTAGGCGTGCTCCAAGTGAGCTGAGAGACAATGAGTACGAAGATAGGGGTACTTTATGAAATGAGGGTCAGCAGCTTAGTAAGGATCCCATGAGTTAACTCCACAGTGTCCCACATAAACTCATCTAAAGCTATAGAACCTAGTTAGAAAAAGGTACTTAGTACATAGCCATAATAGAAAACAATTAGACTCTATGGTAGGCTACTTTTTGATTATTTTATACTCATTCATGTTACTTTTCTGTTTTAGATGGTTCTTGAGGGAGTAGTCATTGATGAGATCGTTTCAATGTCTTCTGCCGCTAGGGACCTTAGATATTGAAAAGACTTTGAAGTTTGATTTTTCTTTCTTTTGTGGATGGAGCTTGATGAAATTGGTCTTAATTACATGAGCTCGGTCATCCTAGCTTAATTTTACATAAAAATACTTAATTTACATATTTAATTTATATGAAGTAGACAGGATAGGACAAGCTATAAAGTAAGAAAAGAAATGAGTATAAAGAAATATTAGCACCATACATGAAAGAAAGAGAAAATAATGTACATTTTCATCCATTATTTTGATGAAAGTAGAAAAAGCAAAAAAAAAATAATAATAATAATAATAAATAAAATAAAATAAAATAAAAATAAAATAAGGAATACATAAGAAGACATATTATTTATTTATTATTATTTTTTTCCTTTACAAGTAGTTTATTCATTAAAATCCTTTGCAAAGATGAAATTTTAACAAGGTAGTTGAGAATCCAAAAATTGATCATTGAGATGGTAAATTGTATCTTACTATTCTTCTACTATAGAAGGAGAAGATGTTGAACGGACTGATGCAGTGAAGAAGCTTTTGAAAATCAGCTTCAGAAGTTGTCTGGGCTAATACAGTAAGTAACCTAAACTTTGAATTAAGAAACTCGGTAGTCTTTTTATGGTCTTATGAAGATTAGCGAGGTCATCAAGAAAACCTTCTGGTCTTATGAAGATCTTCCGGGATATAGAAAAAAACCCGATGGATAGGCTTTCTTGATGACCTCGCTAATCTTTGAATCGTCGTATTCTGGTTCTACCAGAGCTTCTAGTAGAGATACAAATTTTTTAAAATAAGTCCTGATTTTAGGAACCGGAGAGAATCGAACGGGAACAACCACGTCCGAGTAGGTTGAGGGGACAAAAGGTCCCTTTGAAGTGGAAGAGACAGTAGGTCTCATTGGAGTAACGACAGATGGCCGTGTTGAAGAGGCTGAAGGTCTCGTCGGAGTGATAACATCAGCTTGTTTTTTAGAAAGTTTTGCTTTAGACCTAGTCACCAATGTGAAACCATCATCCATCGCATAACTGTCAGATGTCATTGGAGTAGGGGTGTTCGAAGAAGCAATGAGCTTCTTCCCTTTTTCCACAGTCTTTTTTTCGGTCATCTCAAAGTAAAGGAGAGTGTTTAGGGAGAGTATTTCTTCGAGAGTAAGAACTCTCTTTAGAGGTAGTCTGCCAAGGGGTTTTCGACCTCTTTTATAGGAAAAATTTGAAAGTCCAAGCTAGATAAAATTGCTTGCCATCCAGCAAAAATTTGGTTAGATACGAGATTCTTCACATCCTTTTCTAAAACAAATTTGGATGCTCTTGAATCTATTTTGAAAACTAAGTTTTTGTTAATTAAGTCACTTTGAAATTTCTGTTCACAACGTACTATTGAAAGTATTTCTTTCTTTACTATTGAATAATTCTTGAGTAGAATTCCATATTTCTGAATGAAAACGGACAATAGATTCTTTCTTGTCAAGGGACTGTTTCAGGATTTCTCCATATCCTATATCGGATGCGTTGGTCTCCACTATTGAACTAGCCCTCACATTTATCAGAGATAAACACGAAATTGATTTGACGAGGATTTGATTTTCTGGACTACTTTGGTGTGTTCTTTGGTCCAAGGCTTTGGATTCTTTTTTAGTCTCTAAAAAAGGTGGTTTGAAAATGGTATGATATTTGGAAGGAAATAAGACACATAATTGAGACATCCCAAAAAATGTTGGAGTTGGGTTTTATCTCTGATTTGATCCGAAAATTTTGAGGCAAACTCAATGGACTTTTAGATGGGTTTAATGAGACCAAATGAATTTCAAATCCAAGAAAATTGATCTTTGTGTGAAAAAGTTTAATTTTTTGTTTAGACACAAAACCATTTCTTTTGACCGTTGTAAAAAATGTTTGAAGATGCTTAAAATGTTGATCGATGTTTTGAGAAAAAATTAGAACATCGTCAATATAAACAATTGAAAAGTCTTGAAAATGATTGAAAATATCATTATAATTTTTTGAAACTCGGATGGAGCGTTTTTTAGCCCAAATGGCCTAACGTTCCATTTGTACTGTCTGAAAGGGACGTTGAAAGCTGTTTTATACTTGTCTTTTTCCGAAATCTAGATTTGCCAAAATCCTGACTTCATATCAAATTTTGAAAATACTTTTGCATTTGAAATTCTTTGCATTAAATCCAATTTATTTGGAATTGGATATCTAATCCATTCCAAAACCATAATTAAGGGTTTGTAGTTTATTACCAGTCGCAGGACTCCACGTTCCTTCTCTGCTTGGTTGTTAACGTAGAAAGTCGTGCATGACCAGGGACTCTTGGATGGCCTAATAAGACCCTTCTGCAAAAGATCATTAATTTTTGTTTTGAAGAATGTTAGCAATTGTTTATTCATTTGAATAGGTCGAGCCTTCGTAGGAATATTTTTCTCCTCGAAAGTTTCGAGATAAGGAAGATTAACTATATGTTGCTTCCTATTCCAAAAGGAATTAGGGATAGTTAAACAAATTTCCCTTTCTATTTGGTTTTGTAATGCTTTGATTTTAGACTGAACCATCTTACTTTCAAGACCTTCTTCTATTCTTTTGAATGATTTGCTTTTCTTAGTAATTTAATACATTTATGGACTGAATAATGGTATTCTTTTGAAGGTTATCTATCTCACTAATCCTTACCCGGCGGAAAGGAAATTAAATTTTATCTTCTCTCATGAAGCTTTTGACTCTAACCCCTTTTAAGTTATTTTGAGAGGGGATTAATTGTCCTAAGTCCTTTACTAAAAGGAAGGAATTTATGAAGCAAATTCCGTCATTGCAAACATGGACTTTTATAATTTGTAATTGATTTTGAGTCTATTGTTGTTTGTACCTCTAAGGCCTTCAGTAGTTTTTTTTAAAATAATGTGTAGGTATTAGGCCTTCTTGAATGTATCTATGAGGGCCTTTAATGTGATTTTGAAATCATAAATTTTTAGGGTAACGAGAGTGTACCATTTTTGATATTGAGAAGTGCTGATGGCTCCAACGAAGGAACTTTGAAAATCATCTTCGTCCAGGTTTGGTTGCACTGTTTCCCTTTGTTGAGGCAGCCTTTCCTGAAATTTGAGAATTTCTTGACAAAGCATATAAGATTCTGACCTTGTTTCAGATCTTAATGCTTGTACTTCTTGTTTGAGATTATCAATCTCTCTTTGAAGGTCTTGAGTAGTTAGTTCTCTAGGTTTATCAAATCTTTGGAGAATTGATTGGAGTCTGTAGGGATTTCTTTCTTCCCTTTCTGATGGCTTAGAGATAGTCATTGCGTCTCTAAGTCGTTGAGCAATTTTTTGTTAAATCTCTGGATCTTGGGTCTTTTCTACCACCTCGAGTAGAATCTCTTAATCCTTTGTAAGGACATTTATGCATCCTTCGCATGTCCTTTTTTCTTCTTGTTCTGATTCGTATTCTGCACTTGAATATGAATCGGATTCTTCCTGAAGTTCGAGGATTTCTCCCTCACTGGATTGTTCTGAGTCGGTTAGAACTAGTCGTAGTAGCTGATTCTTCAGCTCTTGATCGATATCCAACTCATTGATCTTTCCTCTGATCGGGCACTTATTAGCATAGTGTTCTTCTTCTCGACATTTGAAGCAAGTTTGCTTTTTCTTTCCTTTATGGGTTTTTGTGGGTGTATGCCTTTTCTTTGAATACGTTGGATTTTGAGACTGTACGGGTTTACCCCGATATTTTTCTCTGGGTCTGTATGATCTGTATGATTTTGGATACGTCTTGACCTTCTTTCTTCTGGAGGTCGAGAAGGCTTCTATCCCTTTGCATCCATATTGATCACAGAATCTTCCAAGCTCTTTTCTATTTGATATTGAAGAATTGAGCTTGTTTTGAATCTTTGACTCATTACAAAGTCTGAGTCCTTCTTCTATGATGAAGGATGCTATAGATCCATACGACAAAGTTTGCCATGGAATTGTTCCATTATACTTTGTCTTAAGACCGTCTTTGATTCTGCTTGAGAAGTGTTTTGGTAGTCCATTGACAAAATTCTCTTTCCAGAATTCCAACGAACTGTCTGTTCTAATGAGAACTTTGCTGAAATACATGTCTTTGTACCTACCTAAAATCGCCTAAGCTAGGGCACTTTAGGTTCATGAGTATTTCGACGGTTCTCTCCTGGTACTTCTGGGGGGTCGCCAACGAAGAATTCTATGATGGTATAAATGAGGGTATTGACAGCATCCTCTACCCTTTCATGTTGTACTTCGGTCCTAGTTGATGGACCTTCTTCTTTGATGATTTGAGTGGTTGGCCTAACAACATAGTGGTTTAATATCTGTTGGCGAGTTGATTCGTAAAGATATTTGTCCCATCAGTCTTTGAGTTGTCCTATAAATCCCGTTACTAGAACTTGAGCTATTTGATGATCGAATTTATGACCCTGTAATTTATACGCGTCTGCGGCCATCAAAATCTCATTGACAACATTCATGATCAGATAGTCGGACAATCCATCGATATTCCATTCACAAATTGCCAAAATCGAAGATCAACTCCAAAATTGGACTATTCCAAAGGTAGATCCTAAAACTATCTATCAAATTTTAACCTTCAATTTTACTCAAAGATCATGCATCAAATTCTCAGATTAAAATATCCCAATTCATAGCCACAGGAAATCTCTGAATCTTTTTTTCAAAATCTCTTATACTCCAACATTGTGAAGGGTTTAACTATCTTTACGTCGGTCTTGTTCAAGTCGCGGTAAAACCATTGTTTAGACTTGGATTCGATATCCCAGTCCTTATCTTCCTAAGAGAGAAGAGACATGAAGACTTCTCAAATTCTTTACTCGGGATGGTTCAATCTAATTTAGATAATAGACCCGTCTATTTCAATTGTTATCCAAATTTTACTTTGTCTCTCAACAACCCACACATATTGTCAGCTCTTATGCTAGACTTACGGTCAAAAAATTTGAACATCAAGGCTGAAACTTATTCTTCAGTCGTCATATTCAGGGTTTATTATAAGCTCATGAATGCAAATATTTTTCTGAGAGCATTAAGATCCTCGCCAAAGGGATCAACCATGCTCATAGAAGTAAATATTGGAAAGTCTTCGGTGACTGTTCCAAAAACCCTCAATTGGGATCAAATAACTAGAAATACTCTCTAGAAAATAGAAGATGCAAATCTTCCAAAAAGAAAAGAATCTCAAAACCAAGTCCAAATCATCGAACATGACGACGAAAGCGTTAAAATAAAATTCAGCGATGAACCTTTGTCAGATTCGAAAGTAAAAGAATTTCTGAGTTCTAGACCGAGTACTTCAGGAGTTTCAAGATCAATGTATGACCCCTTAAAAGGTAGGAGCAGTAAGAACTAATCAGGAACCCCTAGTCCTCCCATGAAGCTATAGATACCGTTCACACAAGTAACAGCCTAAGAACACTCCTAAGGTACTTCGTCGCCGTGGTAATCTGTGAGGTTCCTAGTTGTGTGAATCGTATCTAGACTCAGTGACTTGTCACTTTTAACCACAAACCTACAGGCTTATCATATTAATGGGTCATGGAAAATAATAGAGTGTTCATGCGATCGTCGTTAAACATCATCATACATAATTCATGCAAATTAGACATGCATGCTCAACGAAGCAAAAATATCCATCAAGCACCCGGAGCGCAGAGTTCACAATTTCAACATGAATTAAACATGTACATATGAATAACGGAAGCTTAAAGCATAATTGCAACACTCAAATAATTCATATAATGCATTCATACTCATAATACCCACTTGCCTAATTTCATTCATGAAAAGCTACCACCTAAGGCAAATATACTAGCATACATGCAATTCAAGTGAATCCTACAAGTATTTTTTCCTAAATAATGGGTGTTGATTTACTTGGTTTGCGCATGTCCTTTCGCTAGCATTTCTATGCAAGTAAGTTGTCCAAAAATAGTGATATTCCTCGATTAGGTCCTTATTTACATAAAAACATGGTTAGAATTGGAATCGAGACGAAAATCGGGCAAACCGAAATCGGACACATGGAAAATAGAACCTCACATGCTCCCACATGCCGTCATGTGTCACCATGCCCCAGGCAAAGTCTAGTCGCGGGTGTCGCGCGCAAGTAAGATTCTGCAGTCCCATTTCGCTAGGCGGGTTCGGGTGGCAGTTCGGATCGTGGTTCGAATCATGGCTCAACTCAGTTGGACCGCAGGTCAGCTGGGTTGCGGGTCGGATCGGGTTCGTTGGCAGGTCGTTGGTCTATTAGGTTCGCAGGGGACGTGTGTCACGTTCTGGCTAGAGACGTGTCGCTCTGCTCGACGCTTGACGCGTTGCTCCATCCAAGCGATGTGTGTCCCTCGCCTAGACACACGCGCCTCACCCATCATCGGTCAATACGTGGCTCGCCGCCTGCTTCAACGCATTTCTCCACCCAGCGAATGACACGTGTCTCGTTGGTGTTTTCTCTCTCCTCCTGTGAAGAAGCAATCCAATTTTGGATTAGTTTTCAATCAATTTTCTCATTTTCATATCTTTTATTCTAGAATTCTAATCGACTCGATTTCTTCAGCAAAGTTGTATATCCTAATCTCGACTATGTCGTAGTATGTTCATCTTACCGTTATGGGAAAGAACTCTTGGATCAACAATTTTCGGCCATGATTTCGGTCATGATTTCGGCCAAGTCCCTTCATGAAATTTGTGGAGAATTCCCCCTAGATGAACATATCAAGATTTCAAACCTTGATTCACAAAGAAAAATCGGAGGTCTGAGAAAAATGCTCATGATCTTACCTCGCGGGGTTTTCGATTTTATTGAGGGAAAAATGAAGCTCCGATCACCAAAATCTTCTCCCTCCTTCCAAGAAAAGGTCCTTGCCACTAGATCGTGGTTGGAGGCAATTTCTGGTGGTGGTTCGATGAGATTTTTGGCAGTTCTTTCTTTCTTCTCTCTCTAGGTTTTCTCAACTCTCTCTCTAACGACCCTAATTTTACCTATTTAATCTAAGGTCATTACTATACCTTGAAATGCATAATTTACATTAAATGGGCCATGATCATAAATACGACTTACACTCGCCTTTTATTACCTCGTGAAAGGAAAAGAAACAATATTGAAATAAAGGAAAACAACAAAACTGAAATGAATGTCTTACACTACCATAAGGTTTATTATGCAAATACAATTCAACCTATACTAACCTATACTAATGATGCAAACCGAAATCAACCTAGACTACGAAATGGAAAAACAACTACCCTATGCATGTGCCACGGTCCGAGGGTGTACGATGCCGCCGTCGATGTCACATGGGTGCCTTGCCCTTATCTGAAAAAGTAAAGTAGCACGAGGCTTGAGTATTTCTAGAATACTCAGTAGGTGGCCCCTATCGGGGTTATGCAACAAACACATGCAATGATATGATGGAACCTATCTTTCGTTTCGTTTTTCCTACAGTGTCGTCCTAACGGGTAAACTTTGGACGTGTACCATATACTCTACACATAGCCCATACGTGCGAGTATGGGCTAACCAGCTAGTTCGTACATCGCTGAGTCACTTTTCTTATCCGGTGGGCATACTCTAGGAGCCCTTCTAGCTTTCTCTTTTGATTTGCAATTTTGAGAGGCCGGTTCCTTACTGGGCCTGTGAGAGAGAAGGAGTAGGGGTAGAATCTTCAGGGCCTTACGTCACCTGATGGACCTGTTGAACTGATCTTGATGATCAGGCAGAAGTAGGGGTTCGGGGGGCAGAAGATGTTCAAAAGTTGCCGAAACCCATTAGAACTAGTAACCGTCACGGCAGCGCTATGCAAAGCATAACGATCGTTGCCCTGCCATTAGATGTACGCGTCCATACCCTCGTGATGGGATAGGGGTATCCCCCCAGATGCATGAACACACACAATGCATGAGGTACCCATTACTTCTACATTTATCATTAATGAACATAACCCCCCTGTCACGTTCCATGCTTACATGTCATTCTCATTTTCAATTTATGTATCATACATATTTCTATCGGGATTATGTTTTCAGGCAGTTACCGTATGTCATGTCATACAATTCATGCTATTTACATTTAGATATTCCATACAATCATGCCATAATCATTCAACAACAACATAACGTCACATGCATTACATATCACATCAGACTAAAAAGCATACCTAGCATACATTCACGTTCACATGATTACGTACTTAAGCACAACAATCTAGCATACAATTTAATGACACGTGCAAATCCACGGGCACGTGCCGACATACAACAAATAATGCGTAAACGTGCCACGTGGCACAACTACAGGGCGACGCGTGTGCAGCGGCTCGGGTCGAGGCGCAGGTTGACGGGTCGCTAGCGGGTTTTCGGGTCGTTCGCGGGTTATGGGCCGGCCTGGGCTGAAGGAACGTGTAGGTGGGCTGGGTTGTGCATGTCGTGCGTTGGACTAGGCTTGCGGGTCTCGGGTCGGTTGGATTTTTGCTCTCGGGTCGTGGCTGATGGGTTAGGCCGTAACTGGGGTAACGGGTTTGGGCTGAGGCGACTGGGCCACGGGGGTCGCGGGATCCGGCCCTCGCGTCGGACTTCGTCTTCTTCACCCGGTTGCCTGCATTTATTTTCCATCGACCTCTCTCTCTCCTCATTAACATCGTTTCGACATCCTTTTTCCTCCTTTTTTCTCCATTCCCGAGTCTCTTTCTCCCCCTAATTTCGTTTTTGGTATTGGTTTGGTTCGTAAAGGCCTCACACTCCCAGATCTGGAAGGGTTCAGAAATTCGACGTTCCGTCTCCCTTGCCGACGGTGTACAACGTGTAGGACTCGTCTAAATCTACCCCTTATGTGTGTAAAAGGCTCTAGGATTACTTTTGTTGCGTAAAATGGAGGTTTAGACGTCAATTTCGTAGGGTTTGGCCTCACCGGAGTTTCGTCGGATTTTCTCTGTCTTCCTTGTTTTCCCTTATTTTTTTCTTCTTTGCACGTGTCTTGGGGTGGTTGTAGGTCGGGATCGAGTTTCCTTGGCGACCCAGACTTCGGCCGCCCTTTGTGGGTCGTGTGCGAACAAAAACTCCGGCCGACGACTCCGTTATTTTTCATTTTATTATTTTTTTTTTATCTGATCTGTTACATTACCTACCCCTAAAAAGAACTTTCGTCCTCGAAAGTCTCGAACTCCTGGATCAACTTGGGATATTTTTTCTTTATTTTCTCCTCGTTCCCATATCGCTTCCTCGATTTGGTGGTTACGCCACAATACCTTGACAAAACCTATGTTAATATTACGTAAGGCTTTCACTTCTCGAGCTAGGATTTTAATCGGTTTCTCCTGATAACTTAAATTTTCCTCGATTTCGAGAGGTTTATAGTCTATTACGTGCGTAGGGTCTGCAATATATTTTCTTAACATGGACACATGAAACACATCGTGTACGCTCGAGAGTGAAGGTGGTAAAGTTAGTTTGTAAGCTACTGAACCTATTCTTTCTAAAAATTTTAACAGTCTGATAAATCGGGGGCTTAGCTTCCCCTTTCGTCCGAATCTTAAAATGCCTTTCATAGGAGCTACTTTTAGGAACACTAGGTCTCCCTCTTAACTCTAAGTTCCTACGCCTAACATCGGCGTAGCTCTTTTGCCTACTCTGTGCAGTGGGCCTCCTTACTCTAATTTTCTGTACCGCCTCGTTGGTGATGCAGACCAGCTCGGGTCCTACTAGTTACCGTTCTCCTACTTCGTCCCAGCACAATGGGGATCTACACCGTTTTCCATACAACGCTTCAAAGGGTGTCATCCCGATGGTTGCTTGGAAACTGTTGTTGCAAGAGAATTCCATTAAGTGTAGTTTGGTATCCCAACGCCCTGTGAAATCCATAACATATGGCCAAAGCATGTCTTCCAGTATTTGGTTTAATCGTTCCGTTTGGCCATCAGTTTGTGGGTGCAAGGCGGTGCTAAAGTCGAGGCGGGTACCCAACGCTTTTTGGAGTCCGCGCCAAAAGGCCGACGTGAAACGCGGGTCCCAATCCGACACAATAGACACCGAAACTCCATGCAACCTCACAATTTCTTNCACATCGTGTACGCTCGAGAGTGAAGGTGGTAAAGTTAGTTTGTAAGCTACTGAACCTATTCTTTCTAAAAATTTTAACAGTCTGATAAATCGGGGGCTTAGCTTCCCCTTTCGTCCGAATCTTAAAATGCCTTTCATAGGAGCTACTTTTAGGAACACTAGGTCTCCCTCTTAACTCTAAGTTCCTACGCCTAACATCGGCGTAGCTCTTTTGCCTACTCTGTGCAGTGGGCCTCCTTACTCTAATTTTCTGTACCGCCTCGTTGGTGATGCAGACCAGCTCGGGTCCTACTAGTTACCGTTCTCCTACTTCGTCCCAGCACAATGGGGATCTACACCGTTTTCCATACAACGCTTCAAAGGGTGTCATCCCGATGGTTGCTTGGAAACTGTTGTTGCAAGAGAATTCCATTAAGTGTAGTTTGGTATCCCAACGCCCTGTGAAATCCATAACATATGGCCAAAGCATGTCTTCCAGTATTTGGTTTAATCGTTCCGTTTGGCCATCAGTTTGTGGGTGCAAGGCGGTGCTAAAGTCGAGGCGGGTACCCAACGCTTTTTGGAGTCCGCGCCAAAAGGCCGACGTGAAACGCGGGTCCCAATCCGACACAATAGACACCGAAACTCCATGCAACCTCACAATTTCTTTAACATACAATTGAATCCAGTTGTCTACTGTATATGTTGCCTTACCCGGTAGCAAATGAGCCGATTTTGTCAAACGATCGAAAACCACCCAAATTACCGTGTAGCCCTTTAGTGTTTTGGGTAGGCCTACTATGAAANAACTCTAAGTTCCTACGCCTAACATCGGCGTAGCTCTTTTGCCTACTCTGTGCAGTGGGCCTCCTTACTCTAATTTTCTGTACCGCCTCGTTGGTGATGCAGACCAGCTCGGGTCCTACTAGTTACCGTTCTCCTACTTCGTCCCAGCACAATGGGGATCTACACCGTTTTCCATACAACGCTTCAAAGGGTGTCATCCCGATGGTTGCTTGGAAACTGTTGTTGCAAGAGAATTCCATTAAGTGTAGTTTGGTATCCCAACGCCCTGTGAAATCCATAACATATGGCCAAAGCATGTCTTCCAGTATTTGGTTTAATCGTTCCGTTTGGCCATCAGTTTGTGGGTGCAAGGCGGTGCTAAAGTCGAGGCGGGTACCCAACGCTTTTTGGAGTCCGCGCCAAAAGGCCGACGTGAAACGCGGGTCCCAATCCGACACAATAGACACCGAAACTCCATGCAACCTCACAATTTCTTTAACATACAATTGAATCCAGTTGTCTACTGTATATGTTGCCTTACCCGGTAGCAAATGAGCCGATTTTGTCAAACGATCGAAAACCACCCAAATTACCGTGTAGCCCTTTAGTGTTTTGGGTAGGCCTACTATGAAATCCATAGCAATGTTTTCCCATTTCCATTCTGGTATGCTTAGAGGTTGTAGTAGCCCGGCAGTTTTCTGCCTAGGGGCTTTTACTTGTTAGCAAACCAGACATTTACTCACGTACTCCGCGATATCCTTTTTCATACTTCGCCACCAGAAGTGTTGTTTCAAGTCTTGATACATCTTTGTTCCACCTGGATGTATCGAGGAGGGTGAGTTGTGTGCCTCAGTTAGGATTTCGTTTTTTATTTCGCTGACCGATGGGACACATAAATGCCCTTGACATAATAGTCCATCATCTGTTGACTTAGAAAAACCATNACTGTTGTTGCAAGAGAATTCCATTAAGTGTAGTTTGGTATCCCAACGCCCTGTGAAATCCATAACATATGGCCAAAGCATGTCTTCCAGTATTTGGTTTAATCGTTCCGTTTGGCCATCAGTTTGTGGGTGCAAGGCGGTGCTAAAGTCGAGGCGGGTACCCAACGCTTTTTGGAGTCCGCGCCAAAAGGCCGACGTGAAACGCGGGTCCCAATCCGACACAATAGACACCGAAACTCCATGCAACCTCACAATTTCTTTAACATACAATTGAATCCAGTTGTCTACTGTATATGTTGCCTTACCCGGTAGCAAATGAGCCGATTTTGTCAAACGATCGAAAACCACCCAAATTACCGTGTAGCCCTTTAGTGTTTTGGGTAGGCCTACTATGAAATCCATAGCAATGTTTTCCCATTTCCATTCTGGTATGCTTAGAGGTTGTAGTAGCCCGGCAGTTTTCTGCCTAGGGGCTTTTACTTGTTAGCAAACCAGACATTTACTCACGTACTCCGCGATATCCTTTTTCATACTTCGCCACCAGAAGTGTTGTTTCAAGTCTTGATACATCTTTGTTCCACCTGGATGTATCGAGGAGGGTGAGTTGTGTGCCTCAGTTAGGATTTCGTTTTTTATTTCGCTGACCGATGGGACACATAAATGCCCTTGACATAATAGTCCATCATCTGTTGACTTAGAAAAACCATCCACTGGGCCTACTTTCAACTGGTTTAGGATTTTGTTTAGGCTTGGATCCTCACGTTGTGAGTCTATGATCCTTTGTCTGAGCGTGGGACGCACTGTCAGTCGAGCTATTTGAGCTGCCACCTCTTTGGTTACTACCGCTATGTCAGCTCGTTCGAAATCAGTTCGCACTCGTGGCTCCCTTGTGATGAGGGCCGACGAGTTTACTATTTTTCGACTTAGTGCATCAGCGACTACGTTTGCTTTTTCAGGGTGGTACTAGATATCTATGTCGTAATCTTTTACCAGCTCTAGCCATCTACGTTGTCTCATGTTCAATTATTTTTGTGTGAACAAGTATTTTAGGCTTTTATGGTCCGTATCAATTTGGGTCTTTTCGTCATACAGGTAGTGTCGCCAAACTTTTAACGCGAACACCACTGCCCCCAACTCCAAATCATGTGTAGGATAGTTTTTCTCATAATCCTTTAGTTGGCGTGACGCATACGCAACAACCTTGCCATGTTGCATCAGTACACAACCCAACCCCTTTTTGGATGCATCACTGTAAATCACGTATCCCACAGAACTTTCTAGAACCGTGAGCACTGGGGCGGACACTAGTCTTGGCTTTAGTTCTTGAAAGCTGGCCTCACAAGTATCATTCCAAATGAAGGGTACACCTTTTTTTGTCAATTGGGTGAGAGACGTGGCTATTCTAGCAAAGTCTTGAACAAACCTTCGATAGTAACCCGCCAATCCCAAGAAACTTCGTATCTCGGTGACCGTAGTTGGGCGTTTCCATTTCGTGACAGCTTCTATCTTGTTGGGATCTACTAAAATTCCGTCTTTAGACATTACGTGCCCCAAAAATGAAACCTATCGTAGCAAAAATTCGCACTTGGAGAATTTGGCATACAACTTGTTCTCCCTTAAAATAGTTAGGGCTTTGCGAAGGTGCTCTTGGCGTTCTAGGTCCGTTTCGAGTATATAAGGATGTCGTCTATGAACACGATCACAAATGAGTCTAAGCACTTCTTAAATACTCGGTTCATTAATTCCATGAATACCGCTAGGGCATTGGTGAGACCAAAAGACATTCCCACAAACTCATAGAGGTCATATCGGGTTCAAAAGGCTGTTTTCGGTATATCTTCATTTTTAATCTTAATTTGATGGTATCCTAATCGAAGATCTATTTTGGAAAACACTGTCGGCTCTCGAAGTTGGTCAAATAGGTCCTCGATGTGGGGTAATGGGTATTTGTTCTTTACTCTCCTCTTGTTTAATTCTCTATAATCAAATCAATGCATAGACGCATAGAGCCGTCTTTCTTTTTGACAAACAACACTGGCGCTCCCCAAAGGGATACGCTAGGTCGACAGCCTTTATCTAATAGGTCTTGTAATTGTGATTTAAGTTCTTTTAGTTCTGCTAGTGCCATGCAGTATGGGACCTTAGAGATGGGTCCCGTTCCTGGCTCCAGTTCTATTCCAAAGTCTACCTCTCACGATGGAGTGATTCCTGGGAGGTCCTTCGGAAAGACATCTGTGAATTTGCTTATTATGGGTACCGTATCTATTGTTTTCTCCTTTCCTTTTGTGTTTACTGTACATGCTAGAATCGCCCACCTCCTTGTTGTACCAAGTGTCTTGCTTTCATCATCGATATTATTTTTGGGGTGGTACCTGTGAAGGTTCCTTTAAACTTAAAGGTAAGTCCGTTTGGAGGTGTGAATATCACCTCTTTCTTATGGCAATCTATGCTAGCAAAGTTTTCGGCTAGCCAGTCCATTCCTAGTATGACGTCAAAATCCGTCATATCCACTCCTTTTAAGTCTACGTGGATGGTTTGTCCAGCTATTACCAATTGCCCATCTTTTACTCTATTTTTCGTCACTAGGTCTACCCCTGCTGGGGTACCTACCGACAATACATGCATTAAGGGTTCTACTACGAATCCTGCTTGTTTAACAAATGGTAAAGAAACAATCGAATGGGTAGAACAAGAATCAAACAATGTCAATGCAAAGTGTCCTAGTATAGAAAGCGTACCTGTCACCACGGTGCCAGACGTTCCTGCCTCTTTATTGGTCGTTGCATATGCCCTTGTCTGTGGGCGGGTTTGTATGGTGAGTTCTCGAATGATCGATCCTCTAAGGGGTTCCCTTGGATTTTTCCATGCTCCTTGTAGGGCAAGTTCTAGCCAGGTGACCTGCATGACCGCAGATATAACACATACCTGATCCTTCCAAACATCTCCAAACATGTTGTTTTCCACAGTCGCGACACAGGGGCTTCTCCGGTGTTAGGTATCGGGCTATTGGGGGTGGAGCAGGTGGCCTATTCTGATATCGAGGTCTCTAGAGCGGTGGTTGGAATTCTATGGTTCCGACCTCGACAGGGCATTTCTTCCATGTGACAACCGTATGATGAATACTCTACAAACATTTTGTTAATGAGAAAAAAATGGGAGAGTGGAGAGAATGATTGCTCAAGGATGAGCAATTTTTTAAGTTTGGGGGTGTGCTAACTATCTAAAAGTAGAGTCATATCAAGTCTTTTTTGTAGTTAATATTGCACTCTTATTCACCATTTTCTCATTTATAATCCTATTTATTGTACTTAGTGAGCATGAAATCGTTTATTGCGATCCAACGTGAAGAAAAATATGATTTGGCATAAATCGATCTTAATTGTATATTTAATTGAGTTATGTGGTAAAATTTTAGACATTTATGCTAAACCATGTAGGAGTAGCAAATTTGGAAACAAATAGGGGAACATGGAAATGATAAATCCACATCAGCAGTCCAAGTGGGTCATTGACTACCCAATGAGGAACATCCTATGTGTACTACTTATTTCTTTTCAGCCCTAAAGGGGAACCCATGCTCAATATAAAAGGAAAAGGAAGACCAAGAGTAAGGGAGCCACATTTTGGGGAGAAAATCGAATTACACAGCAGCAGCCTCTGCTGCAGTGAACTGCTGTGAAACCAGAGAAGAAGAAGAAAACCATAATCCAGCAGCTGTTGACAGCAGAAGGAAAAGGAGACCAACAAGGATTGATTAGGGCAAAGAGGTGGACGTGAGAGCTCAAGAGAAGGGAACTTCCATTGACGAACGACAACAAACCGGGATAACTCTCTATTTCCTTATTCTCTTTCCTTATTCCATCAATTTTACTTGATGAAGATGCGGATTACTCTGTTTAATTCAGTTTGTATGGAGAGCTAAACTTAATAGGGGGGCGAGAGAGTTTTATATAGTTTAAGTATGTTGACGATATGATTTTAGTTTGTTAAAGAGTTGTTGTTAATGATTTACATGTATGTTTAATTAGCTACTTTACATACATAGTTGTTCTCTTATTCGGGAGAAGAGAGGGAGCAATGAAATCCTCTTTAATACTCTAGTTCCATAGCGAGGAGACTTAAAGGATGATAGAAGGGTTAGGAATAATTCTTCTTCTGGAGCCTTGTTAATAGAAATTACAACGATCATGGAAATAATCATCATTCATGACCCTCGAAAGGCTTGAGAATCTATTAAAAGGAACTAAAATATACCACAAAACTCAACAACTTATCTATTTAATCTCTCTTAGCCGAACCTTCCTCATTGTAGTTGATTTTCTCATCGTTTTCTGCTTTTCAACAACAGTGGCACTTTGTTTTAGTTTTGTTTAAGTAGTTAAAATCACCAACACCCATTTGAATGTTACCAAAAACTCACTTAATTTCCAGCGATAAAAATTAACCAAAAAGATAGGTTCCCTGTGGAATCGATAATTTACTTATTACTTGCTACTTGTGATAGTGTATACTTGCACTTATTCTTGTGAATTTTACATCAGTTTATTTTATACATCCACAAGCGATCAGCTATTCTNTGGCGCCGTTGCTAGGTATATAATCTTATTTTATTATATACCTAGCATACATTCACGTTCACATGATTACGTACTTAAGCACAACAATCTAGCATACAATTTAATGACACGTGTAAATCCATGGGCACGTGCCAACATATAACAAATAACGCGTAACCTACGACGGGTGAGCCACTTACTTGGTAGGCCTTAGCCGAAGTACTTCCTAAAATATAAACGTAAGCTCCTAGCTCCTCGTAAACGTTCTACGCTCCCGTTGGTGGTTGGTTCCTATTGGATCATTCGACACCTTCGTTAGTATTTCACAAACATAATTAATTTCCAATTTGAATTTTTAAAATACGACCTTAAAATGATCTATTTTACCTTAAACGGGGCCGAAACTAAGTCTGGGAGGGTCGGAACGGTGACAAACGCGCCGAAAATAGGTTTCCCGAGCCGAATAAGCCACCAGAGCCGAGAAGCCACCACCGAGCCGATTAAGCCTCTGGAACCGAGGGGTGTCGCGCTGCAAATGTGCCACATGGCACAACCAGAGGGCGACGCGTGTGTAGCGGTCTCGGGTCGAGGCACGGGTTGACGGGTCGCTCACGGGTTTTCAGGTCGTTCACGGGTTATGGGCCGGCTTGGGCTGAAGGAACGTGTAGGTGGGCTGGGCTGTGCGTGTCGTGCGTTGGACTGGGCTTGCGGGTCACGGGTCGGTTGGATTTTTGCTCTCGAGTCGGGGCTAATGGGTTAGGCCGTAACTGGGCTTACGGGTTTGGGCTGAGGCAACTAGGCCACGGGAGTCGTCGGGTGTTGGGCTGACTTACGGTGGTTGGACTCGGTTTGGGTCGCAAGATCTAGCCCTCGCGTCAGACTTTGTCTTCTTCACCCGGTTGCCTACGTTTATTTTCCGGCAACCTCTCTCTCTCCTCGTTAACGTCGTTTCGACGTCCTTTTTCCTCCGTTCTCGAGTCTTTTTGTCCCCCTAATTCTGTTTTTGGTATTGGTTTGGTTCGTAAAGGCCTCACACTCCCGGATCTGGAAGGGTTCGGAAGTCCGACATTCTGTCTCCCTTGTCGACGGTGTACAACGTGTAGGACTCGTCGAAATCTACCCCTGATGTGTGTAAAAGGCTCTGGGATTACTTTTGTTGCGTAAAATGGAGGTTTAGACATCGATTGCGTAGGGTTTGGCCTCGTCAGAGTTTCGTCGGAGTTTCTCTCTCTTCTTCGTTTTCCCTTATTTTTTTCTTCTTTGCACGTGTCTTGGGGTGGCTGAAGGTCGGGATCGAGTTTCCTTGGCGACCCAGACTTCGGCCACCCTTTGTGGGTCGTGTGCGAACGAAAACTCCAGCGTTCGCTGGAGTTTCGGTCTTGCCAACGACTCCGTTATTATTATTTTTTTTTTCCTCTTTTGCAGGACTTTTGCTAGGGTTCCATTTGTACCCGGCTCGATGGCAAAATTACCTATTTTTCCCTTTTTCTTCTTTTCTTTTTTCATTTATTTATTTTCTTTAAATATTGTGATGCTACAATTATACTCCTAGGAAACCAATGGTATGCATTGATGATTTGAACCAAGCTTTATAGAGCAAGTACTTTAGGGTTTGAGAATGAAGGGTATAGATAAATTTGATGACACGAAAGGGTCCCAATAGAACCATGTGATGGGATTGGGTAATCTAAGAATCTGAATTTTGCATGATCAAGCTATGATTACCTAGAAGTTATCTTTAGATAGCCTATGAAATAGAAGAGAGTTAGTCATGAATTGAGATGAATTATGAGATACATCTTATGAATTTATTTAGACATAAGAACGATTTAAAGCCTACAAGTAGATTACTTACTAATTATTTTTATACTCACAATACTACTCTTATATTTTTTCGAAGGAGCTTGATATTGCATAGTCGAGACAGGAGCATAACGAACAGTAGGATTGTAGGACATGTATTAGGAATAAGTCTTCACATGTATTTTCTTTTCTTACTAATATTGTAAACCCCGCATATATTTTGTAGCATGTTTTGTAAATGTTTGTGTTCGAAAAAATTGTTGTAAAAAGTTTTAAATTATTCTTAAAAATCTCTTTATGAAATTCATGATTTTTCATTTGGCATGCATTTGAGTTAGTATGTCTGCGCTCCATAAGTCGAAACATTAAAAGTGAGTCATTACAGGAATAAACGCACAAAAGAGGGTTTAGCATGGCCTAGATGAAATGATTGTGTGTTAAAGAGACCACCTTTACTAGAGATCACGAGCTTGTCAGACCAATTGCGTGATGTTGACTTCAAACTTGGGTGATAGAAAAATCAAATAGAGACCGAGAAGGAGAGAAGATCTCAACGGAGGCAACTTAAAGAGGGGAGATCGGATGACAAAAAAGATTGAAACCAGAGGGAAGACTAGAGATGAGAGTGTTGAGATTTATGCCCTAAAGCCTTATAATTAATTATTTAATTTTTAATAATAATTTTATTATTTTATTTTACAATTTAATATTATCCATGATATAAAAATCCAAAGTTGTTAATTTAATCAACAGTATATATGGTTGACCTACGAGTTGATCTGTTCAAGTAATAACATAAACAGTCTATAGTATAAGAATAAGGTTGAGTGTGTAATCCTGGTAACACTATTGATACGGCTCACCTTATAATCGTTACAAATGGTTTGATCCAAATCGTTCATGTGGAGCCATGTTGTAACAACCGTACAAAAAATAATAATTTTCCCTAAACTACTCCCCATTAACCCTTCCTTCCTCTCCAACTATCTCTCATCAATTAACTTCAATCAAAATTGAGAATACATGATGCATAGGTAGTTCTTGCAACAATTAAAAAAAATATACCAACAACAAGATTTACGGGGAGAGATGAGATTTAATTGGAGAGACAAATCATGGAGATTTAATTGGAGAAAGATCTTGCTTTGTTATTATGGTAAGTCATTTTTTGGGATCTCCTCTTCATACATCCAATCATGTTACAAGAAATTAGGTTGGAATCCGATTTCCTTTTCTTTTATCTAATTATTCAGAATTAGATCTATTGCTTATTTAGATTTTAATTAGCATGTTAGGCTATAGAAATAACTAGAATCAATGAGGCCAATATTTTTCAACAATAAAGTATGTATATATATACAAAGGAAAATGGAAGATTTTTAGCAGGGTAAATACAAAGAGGAAAAGGAAAAGTTGAACAAAGAAAAGGAAGATATGTGAAAAAACAGATGAAATACATTACACATGGGCCAATGTAAATTAGAGAAATAATTTTATAGAAGTTCGAACTTGAAACTGAGGTCATGAACTCACATAGGTTGACTTGGATTTCAAAGGACAGAATCAAACTTTCATTACGGATAAATTCGTGACAACAACTTAAGCTAATCAGGTAGGTGGTCTTACTATCGGCTCGGTCGAAAGACTTATCTTATGTATGACGACATGTACCTAGTGGCCCTTGCACGTGTCATTTATGCTTTATGTTATGTGATGATGTGATGACGTGATAACGTTGGATGATGATGTGTTGATCTTGTATGATGACGTGATGAAGTTAGATGATGATGTGATGATGTTATATGATGATGTGATAATGTTATGTGATGACGTGATGATGTTATATGATGACTTGATGATGTTAGATAATGATGTGATGATGTTATATGAATGGCGTACTTGGTATGCTTGATGCACTTTATGGCAATATGATGAGTATGATGATTGCGTGACGTTTACCTTAATATGATGATGTTTTCAAGCATGATATATGATGATGAGTGCCATATTGCATCATGTCATTAGATCAACATAGGACATAACCCTAAGAGCATGAAAACGATATTAATATAAATATCCACGAGTATGTATTACCTAAAGTAACAAAGAGATGAGACTAGAGAGTTGTGTCAGAAGAGACGTTATGATGAACTTAGAGGGACCTCATGCATATCGTATGTTCATTAGCATAGGGCTACTTCCCCTACAGATGATGAGCGAGGACGCGCATAGTACGATGATGAGTTCGAATGTGCACGAGCGCGAATGCACACAGATGAGGGTGTTCATGAGGTGCATGANCGGATAAATTCGTGACAACAACTTAAGCTAATCAGGTAGGTGGTCTTACTATCGGCTCGGTCGAAAGACTTATCTTATGTATGACGACATGTACCTAGTGGCCCTTGCACGTGTCATTTATGCTTTATGTTATGTGATGATGTGATGACGTGATAACGTTGGATGATGATGTGTTGATCTTGTATGATGACGTGATGAAGTTAGATGATGATGTGATGATGTTATATGATGATGTGATAATGTTATGTGATGACGTGATGATGTTATATGATGACTTGATGATGTTAGATAATGATGTGATGATGTTATATGAATGGCGTACTTGGTATGCTTGATGCACTTTATGGCAATATGATGAGTATGATGATTGCGTGACGTTTACCTTAATATGATGATGTTTTCAAGCATGATATATGATGATGAGTGCCATATTGCATCATGTCATTAGATCAACATAGGACATAACCCTAAGAGCATGAAAACGATATTAATATAAATATCCACGAGTATGTATTACCTAAAGTAACAAAGAGATGAGACTAGAGAGTTGTGTCAGAAGAGACGTTATGATGAACTTAGAGGGACCTCATGCATATCGTATGTTCATTAGCATAGGGCTACTTCCCCTACAGATGATGAGCGAGGACGCGCATAGTACGATGATGAGTTCGAATGTGCACGAGCGCGAATGCACACAGATGAGGGTGTTCATGAGGTGCATGACACTATAGGGTTCCACTAACCTCCAGACGACGCTACAGATTAGCTTGACCAGAGGGTCCAAGGGGTGTGCGAGCGCCCTGGGGATTCACANAACGTTGGATGATGATGTGTTGATCTTGTATGATGACGTGATGAAGTTAGATGATGATGTGATGATGTTATATGATGATGTGATAATGTTATGTGATGACGTGATGATGTTATATGATGACTTGATGATGTTAGATAATGATGTGATGATGTTATATGAATGGCGTACTTGGTATGCTTGATGCACTTTATGGCAATATGATGAGTATGATGATTGCGTGACGTTTACCTTAATATGATGATGTTTTCAAGCATGATATATGATGATGAGTGCCATATTGCATCATGTCATTAGATCAACATAGGACATAACCCTAAGAGCATGAAAACGATATTAATATAAATATCCACGAGTATGTATTACCTAAAGTAACAAAGAGATGAGACTAGAGAGTTGTGTCAGAAGAGACGTTATGATGAACTTAGAGGGACCTCATGCATATCGTATGTTCATTAGCATAGGGCTACTTCCCCTACAGATGATGAGCGAGGACGCGCATAGTACGATGATGAGTTCGAATGTGCACGAGCGCGAATGCACACAGATGAGGGTGTTCATGAGGTGCATGACACTATAGGGTTCCACTAACCTCCAGACGACGCTACAGATTAGCTTGACCAGAGGGTCCAAGGGGTGTGCGAGCGCCCTGGGGATTCACACTCGCACGTGTGAGTCATGTGTAGGGAAGTACTACACATCCAATTTTTCTGAGACTGAAGGCTACCCTTATGATGATTAGAGATAGGTCCCTAAATCATAATTGCATGTGTATGCATTTGCATGGCCCCCTATAGTGGGGCCACTTGCGGAGTATTCTTCGAAATACTCAAGCCGTATGCCACATCATTTTTCAGGTAATGGGTTGTTTTGCATTTTATTGTGGCACGTGCAGAGACTGTGGCACGTGCATAAGGTAGACTCATTTAAATTTCTAGTCTTAAGTTAGAATGGGTTGTTTTGCATTTTATTGTTTTAAATTATTTTTTATTTATTTTTATCTTCTCTAAATTTCAGTATTTCGTACTTAAACACGTAAGACCATGACTATGTTTTTCAGAGAAGAAGTTGTTTTAAGCATTTTTCCGAAGTTCAAGTTTAAATGATGTTCATGTAAGAGTTATTTTTTCACATTAGAGATGAGCATGAGACGCTAGTAGCGACTCTGAGTATGTGGAAATTTAGGGTCGTTACACATGTGAGTGGGGTATCCTATACAATGAATTTGTATAAGACTGGACTAAGAAATATTTAATCTCTCTTTATAAATCCATTAATTAAAAAGATTAATGATTCATATGCAACTTGATCTTAATCTTGAGTGAGTTATGAACTCTTGCCTCTGAAGACTTATCTTTAATTTGCGTGGGTGAGAATGACTTTGTAGTCAATTCAATATTCTTACCATTTTGGGGACTCGACTAAATAGGGAGTCATAATATGATGAGATGGAATTCACTCCTTTCCATGTAAGGAAAGTGGACGAGTTATTATTTTAAGTATTGATTTTGGGACTTGAACAATGGGGTCCACCCTCTCATTGACTCGAGAGACTTGATTTATGATCGATCATAAATAAATTGTTTATTAAGGATTTTGTGGTACTTTAGGTAAAAAATGTAATTACAGGGGTAAAACGAACTTTTGACGCAGATCTAATGCAACACCCATAATTTTCTTATTTTCTTATCCTAAAATTAGTGACATCACTCCATGCATGTTTTAAACACATGCGAAATCTCATAATAAATACTTTTAAAATAAGGTCATGGACTTACATATTCAGTCTAAAACATAAATAGAGATAACATTGATTTTGAACATAAAATAAATTGGAATAAAACACTTACCAACTACTAATTAAATTCAATGTTATTGTCCTATCATGATCTACTCTAACTTTCATAGTCTTTCTAGCATTCAACGTCATCTATGCATGATCATTTTGCCTTTACTTGAAAAATATAAGGTACTATGTAGCTTGAATATTTTAAGAAATACTCATTAAGTCACCCCATTATTGGGGTTAGTAATGCAATCACATATAATACATGATTGAGACCTACCTTTAAAATCGTAACATGACCTTAGGCTCTTTTAATGTAATAGCAAAAAAAAAAAAATAATAATAATAAATAAATAAACAAATAAATAAAATTTAAAAAAATATACGTCAAAATAATAGTTATAATAATAATTCATAAATAAAAAAATAAAATAAAATAAAACTTACACACTTCTCTCCACTAACCTCTCATCCTCTCTCCTCAACCCAGGGCACAATATCACAGTTTGTCTAAGAATAAACAGAAGAATGTTTAAGAAAAAAGTAAAATGGCTCTCAACAGAAGCAGATTGCATTTAAAAATTTTGGTTTGTTATTACTGTAAAATTCTATCTCAGATTTAGTTTTGCTTTGTAGTTATGGTGATAAGAAATTAATTTAGGATCAAATCTACTCTCCTTTATCCAATATTTCATCGGTAATAATCAAATCTCATTTCCACTATCTAATTAATTAGATTTTTGTTGGTAGTTATATAAATTTGTAAGATTAGGTAAACAATAGATTAAAATTGGCCAATAATATCTAATTAAATTGGCTAATAATATCTGTTTAGAAAAAATAAATACGAGTAGGAGATTGTTTGTTTAGAAAATGAAAATCTATTTATACAATCAGAACTGAGGAGGGAAAATTGAGGAAAGATTTGGTGAACAGAATTTAAAAATAAAATCGGAAATATGAACAAGAAACTCCATTAAATTTTGTCCATTAACAATATATTCCCTATAATAATAATAGAAAACAAGATATTTAGTGAAAATATCATTATATATATATAACATTTCAAGACTTTTAACCATTAGACCAAGGTAGGTTGACTTGGATTTCAAAGGACGGAATCGAACTTTCATTAAAGATATATTCGTGACAACGACTTAAGCTAACCAGGTAAATGACCATATTATGGGCATTTTTATATTTGATGTTGACACGTGCCCCGTGGTTCTACACGTGTCATATATATTGATATGTGTGAATTGTCTTTGGATCGATATGTTTCTTATATGTTATGTATTGTTATAATATGTGAATTGTATGATAATAATTATGGTACGATGTGTTCAATGATATGTTTGAGATAGGATACGAGAAGGATGCACAAAACGAAATGTAATGATATGAGTAAGATACATTCATGAAACATTAAGGTTATGTTACATACCGGAGTGCTATGGATAGGAGAGATTGATGAAAGAATACAGTTAGGTTACGGGTAGAAAGGAATAGATTTGTGATAGATTGATAGAACGATAGCATTAGGATACGTTCTTGTGATGATATGACTAAGGTACGTTCACGTAACGATATGACTGTGATAGATATAAGAACGTTAAAGCTATGATAAGTTAGGGAATGATATGACCACGAAGTGTTTACGATATGACATGTTTATGATATGATACATTGTGATGTAATATGTCATAGTATGATATGTATATGATGAAATGTTATGTTAAAAGCATAGAACGTTATGTTAGGTCTCTTAAATTGTGTGTATACAGCATGATATCACGATAAATGGCATGAAATATAACCTCGTTAGAATTATATATGATATGAGAACTAAAGAATGAGAAACAATATGATATGAATGATGAATGATATCTGAAACGATATGAAAAATGATACGATATGTACATAATCCTAGTGGGGTTGTATTAAATGATAATGAAAACGGAAAAATGTTGGGACCTCATGCATTATGTGTGCTTATGCATTGGGGGATACCCCTATTCCATCACGAGGGTACGGACGCGCACATCCACGAGGCAGGCAAAGTATCATTANTACGGTTACTAATTCTAATGGGTGTTTGGCAAAAGTTGAGCTACTAGAGAAGGCTCGCCCGACAAGAAAATGGGCCCAATAGTATGCGAACTGACTGGTAAGCCCATATTCGCATGTATGGGTTGTGTGTAGAGTATATGGTACACATCCAAGTTGCCCAATTAGAATAGTGTCGTAGGAAAAATAGACTCATATGATAGGTCTCGTCATTGCATTAGCATGTCTTGTATTTAACCCCCAATAGTGGTGTCACTTACTTTAAATACTCAAGCCATGTGCTAACATTTTTCAGATTAAGGCAATGCATTCTTGTACGGCTGACGACGGCGTCGCAACTCGAGACCATGGCACATGCATAGGGTAGTAATATTTATTTTCTTAGACTTAGGCTAGAATAGGATGTTTTAATTTGAACGATTATTTGTTTTATAAATGTTTTCGAAACACGTAAGCCATGACTGTGTTTTAAGATAAAGGTTATGTTTTATGAAATTTAAATAAAGTCTTCCGCATTCAATGTTTAGGTTATGTTTATAGTAGCGACCTTAAATCAAGTAGAAAATTTCGGTCGTTACATTCAAGTTCTGGACAAGGTTGGATACATGGTACTTCTCACATGGCCCCCGTACGCGCACATAGACCCACTAGGTGGGCTCATAAACATACCTCCTGGACCTGACTTGGTCGGGCACAACACATTACATGTCACCATACGCCTCAGAAAAGGAAAGACTTGCATGATATCATGACGAACATAAATATCGATGGTATGCATCCATACTAGCATAACATAACGGGAAAGTATTCCGATGCACATGACATACATCATGCATAAGGTCCCACGATTTGTATTCATAATGTAACATTGATTTCATTTCCTCTCTCCTTTCATCTATAACATATTTCATATATGCATCATGTATACATGCCAAACATCACCTAATCATAACTTTACGTGTAAGTATAGACCGCGGGTTAGTGGGTTGGGATCTTGTCGATTTAATACTTCTCAATTTTTTCTCTTGGATACTCTCGAACATGTGTGGATGGTTTGCAAAATGAAGGAAAGGTTACATTGATGAGGGAGACTTGTGAGATAAACCAGATTTTATCATGTAGAAGTTCTTCTAATAACTTTGGTTTTCATCATCTACCGGTGTCAACAAGTATTAACATCTTTGTCGTTGTCGTTTTATCATTACCTTTACTTTTAATTTGTGCAATGCACCATGAGGGCTAAAAATATGTTAGGTTGAAGAGTGACCTTAATTAGCTACATGTCTGTTAAAGACAATTGACATAAATAGAGAAGGCGAAAAGAGATTTGAAATTACCTAATCAAAATGACGTCGTTTTGAACTAGAACTTTTTGTGACAATTCAAAATGACAACATTTTTTTTAATAGTAACATCAGATTCTCTTATTTGAATACTCCGTCATTGACAATTTGAATATGGATGCTTAAACTAAAAAAAAAAATACTTTACCGTTTACACCCTGTTTCAAAAATATCTTAAACTTTGAAAAAGAGTTTCAAAAATACAATTTTAATTTTTAAAAATATTTAAAAATTATATATTTGAGTTTTCAAAAGTTTTATTTAAAAAAAAGTTTAGAACTTCTAAAAAAACACTTTAAAAAATTTAAAAGATATATTTACTGAACTAATTTTAAAAGTAATATTAAAAAAATACGAAGATAATTTATGAGGTGGAGATAACAGACCGTTTATAAAATTTAAATATATTAATGCTATTTTTAAAATTGATAGTATTGAAAGTATTTTTTAACTATGAAAAAAATTAAAAAATTATTTTAGAATCGTTTAGGATTATTTTCGAAAGATTTTCATTAAAAAAAATTTGGATTTTTTTAATAAAATTTTAAAAAATTTTAAGAGTAAAAAACCAAAAGAAAAAGGAGGAAACTAACCCATAACTTCCCCGATCCCTCTGCGATCTGTCAGACTCCCTCCCTCCCTGCGGTTTGCTTCTTCACTATCGCCGTCTATTTCTGGCCGCCGCCGCCGCCGCCGCTGCCTGTGGCAGCTCTTCACTCGATCTCGCCACATTCTCCTAAGTCTTCATTCGGCAATGGTCAACGACATTCATTCTCCCTTCTTCTTTTCGCGCGACGCACTTGAGTAGCCGCAGCTCGTAGGTTTGATTCTGCTTTCTCTTCCTCGCTTGTTTCTTTTCTTCTGTTTTCTGGTTTCTGAGTTGGGCAATGACTTGACGCTACTGATTTATTTGGGGTTTTTGTTCTTTGATTTGAGGCTTTTCAGTTAGTTTTGATAGCCGTAGGAAGAAGCGGCAAAAATAAGTTGAAAAAGGGAAGATAAGCCTTGAAGATTTTAAGTTCGAAGTTAATTTTGAGTTGTTAAAAGATTAATCGAGGGTTGAACTCAATGATTATCCAAAAGGATAGAGAGTTTCAAACTCAAAAAAAATTGGAGATAGGGAGGGCTTTGGTAAAGATTTGTACTCAAGAAGGAAGTAAGACATTGCCCTAATTTCTGTTGGTTTGATTTCATTTCCATCTCTCTCTCCGTTCCCTCTCTTCATCCCTGTCAGATTTTCGAGCTTCAGGTCATATACTTAATACCGCCATTGGACCACCACCTCTCACATTCCCATCACGCCGCCATTTTCAAGCTTCGTTGGTTCTTTGTTTGTTATAGTAAGATTGAAGATTTAAATTTTGATGTCTTTCTTTGAAAACCGATCCACACCCTTCCCATCTTGATCTTTTTTTTTTTGCTTGACTTCAATGTGACCCTTCTAGTGTTTATGACATGTTTATGGATTGAACCAAACCAAATAGCTTTTTCAGTTCGATTTCAAATAGTATATCTGCGTGGCTTGTTTTGCTGTTATTCTTTCATTGGTTAGGTTTTGGTTTGGTTGGAAAACAAGGATTACACTCATTAAGATTTTAACGAGAAGAAATCAATTGAAAGCCGAGGGACCAAAATGAAATAATCATGAAAGTTGATGCAAAAATGGGGTTTAATTCCTTGTCCGAATTTCAAAGAAGATTGTTAATTGGAGAAAGTGTTCATATTTTAGGATTGAGCCTTTAGGTCAGTGCAGTGGTTGTGGTTTTTGGTTATATTGATTAGCCACAAATGCATTGAAAGGAAATTTACACACTCCCTCTATTATTGATCTCAAATTTTGTTGTACCTTCCTATTCTGTTTATTAATTTTCACTCTGCATTTGAAATTTAGATGATCCATTATTCTGTAGGCCGTTGCTATAACTCTTCTTCTTCTTCCTTTTTTTTCTTTTTTTGTAGAGAACAATTGCTGTTCAAAGAAGGAACCTCTTCTAAAGGAGAAGTGCTTTTTTTATTCGAAGTAAAAAACCTAAATTACACTGAAATAATGTCTTATTCCAAAGACGCGGATCCAACCCTAGGCTACCTCACTCGAAAGGATGCAGAGGTGAAGTTGCCACGACCCACTAGGGTGAAGAACAAGACTCCAGCTCCAATTCAGATAACTGCCGAGCAAATACTTCGTGAGGCTCGTGAACGACAAGAGGCAGAGATTAGACCGCCCAAGCAGAAAATTACTGATCCAACCGAACTTGCTGATTATCGTCTCCGCAAGCGCAAGGAATTTGAGGATCTTATACGCCGTGTTCGGTGGAATATTAGTGTTTGGATCAAGTATGCTCAATGGGAAGAGTCTCAGAAGGACTTCAATCGGGCTCGTTCTGTTTGGGAGCGTGCTCTTGAAGTCGACTATCGGAACCATACCCTTTGGCTTAAGTATGCAGAGGTTGAAATGAAAAATAAATTTATCAATCATGCAAGGAATGTTTGGGATCGAGCAGTCACCCTCTTGCCTAGAGTGGACCAACTATGGTACAAGTACATTCATATGGAGGAAATGCTGGGTAATGTTGCTGGTGCACGGCAGGTTTTTGAAAGGTGGATGGGCTGGATGCCAGACCAGCAAGGTTGGCTCTCTTACATCAAGTTTGAGTTGAGATACAATGAGGTTGAACGTGCTCGAGGCATATTTGAGCGCTTTGTTGAGTGTCATCCTAAAGTTGGGGCATGGATACGTTTTGCAAAATTTGAGATGAAAAATGGGGAAGTTGGAAAAGCAAGAAATGTTTATGAGAGAGCTGTTGAGAAGTTGGCTGATGATGAAGAAGCAGAGCAACTTTTTGTTGCTTTTGCTGAATTTGAAGAGAGGTGTAAGGAAACTGAACGTGCACGGTGTATATATAAGTTTTCCCTAGATCATATTCCCAAAGGTAGAGCTGAGGATATCTATAGGAAGTTTGTGGCATTTGAGAAACAATACGGGGATAAGGAAGGAATAGAAGATGCTATAGTGGGGAAGAGAAGGTTTCAATATGAGGAGGAAGTGAGGAAGAATCCCCTAAATTATGACTCTTGGTTTGACTATATACGATTGGAGGAGGCTGCTGGGAACAAGGAGAGGATTAGGGAAGTGTATGAAAGAGCAATATCCAATGTTCCTCCAGCCGAAGAGAAACGATATTGGCAGCGTTACATTTATTTATGGTATGTCAGAAAAGACGACCTATGCTTATCTTCTCTAATTTGGTTTTAAGTATGGAGATTTTGTGAATATTTGCTGATTGTTTGTTTCTATTCAATTTAGGATCAATTATGCATTGTATGAAGAATTGGATGCTGCAGACGTTGAACATGCCCGTGATGTATATAGGTATGCTGAATTGTTCATGGTTATCAGTATAGCAATTTCTAAGATGTTATTTGTTGAAAAGAATAACTTTCCTTGAGAACAACGAAGGAAAGAAATTTTCTAAGATGATGTTAATATCTGTAATCGTTTTCTGGTACTGTAGGATATTTGAAACGTTATAAAACTGCTCTAACTTATTATTGATTTTAGATTTTATTCACTTCATCTAAGGCTGGATAGTTGAATTTATCTTCTAATGTCCACGCCGAGTTGTGTTTGCATCTTGAAGTCCACCCATAGTCATGGTATGGCACGTAGTACATGCTTCTCCTTCTCAATTAGATTGGGTGAGTGTATTACTTGACTTATATTAAGGGGACAATTATGAAAATGATAAAGTTTACTTTTGCTGTCGATGACCAAAATTCACGAATTTGTCGAAGAAGATATGCTGAAACCGATCATTTTTGGTCAAAATAAAAAAAGAAAAAAGAAGAAGAAGAAGCGTGCTGAATCTTCTATAATTCTTTCTGTGTTGTTTGATAATGTCCAAGTTAGGGAAAAGTATATTTTCCTTTTATATTACGGTCTCTCTCGTGAAGAGTTTGTTTGATAAATATGCAATATAATCATTTGGAAAAATATTACATACCGTCTTGATTATCATTAATACATGTTATACATATATAAAACAGTTTTTTTATTCAACATAACTTTTGGCAGGGAGTGTCTAAATTTGATTCCTCATGGGAAATTTTCATTTGCAAAGATATGGCTATTAGCTGCGCAATTTGAAATACGACAGTTGAATCTAAAAGGTGCCCGACAAATACTAGGCAATGCAATTGGAAGGGCTCCTAAAGATAAGGTAACATATAGATTTTCATTTCTTCTTTTTTCTTGTTTGAAACATTATCTCCTTTGTTTATTTTATTATTTTATTTAATAACAGATTTTCAAGAAGTATATAGAGATAGAGCTGCAGCTGGGAAATATAGATCGATGCCGTAAATTGTATGAAAAATATCTTGTGTGGTCACCTGAAAATTGTTATGCATGGAGCAAGTATGCAGAGTTGGAGAGATCTCTGTGTGAAACCGAGCGAGCCAGGTCTATATTTGAGCTCGCAATTGCACAGCCTGCGCTTGATATGCCAGAGTTGTTGTGGAAGGTAATTCAGGAATTATTCCTTTAGTTGAAGGTTCCATTTAGTGTGCATATTGGCCATTTCTTCTTAAATGTCATTTAACTTTATAGTTTTTTTTCGACCAATAGTTTAATTATGTTTGTCAAGTTCTTTCATTTTTCTAAGTTATCATATATCTTGAAACTATTTACCTCTTCATTTACCAGTTTGACCTCTCACTCTCTTGCATGGTTTATTTAGGTCAGATTTGTTGGAGCAACTAATATTTTTCTTTCTTCACATGTGCTATGTGTAAATAGCATCTATTGGTTCATAGGAACCCTGTTTTACATGCTATTGCCAACTAGACATAAGAGGTTTATAACCAATTCAACGTGTATGGGCGCATGAATTACTTTAAGGTCTATGGACTTGAAGTTGTTAAATATTGTTATCAGAAAAAAAATGCAATGTATATGTGCCTTGGAAACAGTGTTCTGATGCGTGAAGAGCACTTGAGTTGATTGTTCTA
Source organism: Cucurbita pepo subsp. pepo (assembly GCF_002806865.2). NCBI lineage: Eukaryota > Viridiplantae > Streptophyta > Magnoliopsida > Cucurbitales > Cucurbitaceae > Cucurbita > Cucurbita pepo. The sequence continues at coordinate 113,403 of NW_019646459.1, forward strand.
TTTATGCCCTTCTTAACAAATATTGATTGTTTAGGTGTCATTTGAAAACTATTTCGTTTTTGAAAATGGTGTTTGTTTTCTCCTCATTTTTCTGCCATGGATTTCATAGTTCTCATGAAAACATTTGAATTCTTCGTCAAAAACAAGAACTTGGCTGAATTTTTTAAAACATTAAAAATGCTGATAACAAACATGGAAACTCATAAGTGAAATAGTATTTGCAGGCTTAACTTTTAAAAGTAAAAAAACCAAATGGTTATCAAACGGGACTATAGTGATTTGAAATATGAATCATGAATGTTAGAGGTTGATTTGAATCTTATTTTTATTGTTTGATGTAGGCCTATATTGATTTCGAGATATCAGAGCATGAATTTGAAAGAACCAGAGAGCTGTATGAGAGACTTCTAGACAGAACAAAACACTTGAAGGTGTGGATCAGTTATGCCAAGTTTGAGGCATCAGCTATGGAGGATGACAGCAGGCTTTTGGAATTACCAGAAGACGATGTGCAGGAACATCTCCATGCACGGAAGCAACAATGTATTCAACACGCTAGACGTAAGGAAGCCTGCTACTGTTTTATTCATTCTAGGTCAATAGTTTTGCTATGTCATCCCTCAAGTAGAATGAAGACTGACAGTTTCATGCTTCAGGTGTCTTCGAAAAAGCTGTTACATACTACAGAAATTCAGCACCAGAGTTGAAAGAGGAGAGAGCTATGCTCCTTGAGGAATGGTTGAATATGGAGACGAGTTTCGGTGAACTTGGTGATGTCAGCTTAGTGCAGCCTAAGCTTCCAAAGAAACTTAAGAAGAGGCGTCAAATTGCTACTGAGGATGGTCCGGCTGGGTATGTCATTAACTTAATGTTCATGTCATGCATCATTGCTATCTAGTTGACTAGTTGACAAATTTCATTCTTTATACCGTTTAAATTTGGGGATTATTTTCCATTTCTATCTCCTGCAACACCAAGTTATCAAAAAAAGAAAAAAAAAGAAGAGATTATCATCTATGTATTTCAGTTTTTTTCCCATTCGTCCACCTAAGAGCCATTTGGTGCACTGTGCGGAAGCATTATGTTACTATTTTTTTGGCAGGTTTGAGGAATACATAGATTACATGTTCCCCGAGGAAGCGCAAACTACAAATCTCAAGATCCTTGAAGCTGCATACCGTTGGAAGAAGCAGAAAGTTGATGATAATTAGTTTGGCTTTTCTTTCTTCACTCCCTGCCCTTCACAGGTGTTCTTGCTTGTGTACTTCGAAGATGGGTTTTGCTGCAGAAACTGGCAAGTGCCTCTCATACGATACTCATAGTACGATGGAGTCGCCCGAGGTGACTGGTAATCGTAAATTGTATGCACTGAATTTATAAAAGCTAAATGTTAGTTCTTGGTGTACATGCAAATTCATAGTTTTTTCTTTTAGCAATTTGTCCTGATCAGCTTTAGATTACTTGACATGACAATAACATAAATTGGATTTTAGTTAACTGTGTTGCATTAATCAAGTAGGAAGGATGTATCTTGGATTCAATTGTGTTCTCACCTATATTGGATAAGATGGATTCATGAGTACATGTATAAAAAGCAAATCGTTACAATTTGTTTTTAGTTTTGTAATTGTATCCCGAACCCTTCTCTCCTGTTGTCTTTATTTTGACACGAAATTTAGTGTGTTGAGGTTGAAGATGATGGAATCCTAGGACTTTAATACCGGCGCTGCCTAGAGTGCGAGTGCAAGCATGTGAAAGATACTCAAGTATGAGAATAAAGGTATGTGTCGGCATCTTCCATTGATGTTCTTGCATTACCCAACCAATAAGGAGATGAAGTGCAAAATAATAGCTCAACAGTGTTTAATTTCCTTTGTTTGTCTTGTTTTACAGTTCTTTTGTTGGAAACATTGTAACACTTTCCTCTTCCATTAATTTAAGCATGTCTTTATTTCTCTCTTTTGCTCCTCTCTTTTATTTTCAGCATGGAGGAATCTATAATGAAATCTTTTTACCTTCCAAAGCATTGATGTATGAAACTCAGCTCTCTCTTAGTTATTGTAACTCTTGCCAATGTTTGGCCAATCGAGCTAAGGTATTAGCATAATCGAGCACCCAAAGGATGATTGTAATAGCTCAAATCTACTGTTAGCAGATATTGTCCTTTCTGAGCTTCGTTCAAAGTTTTTAAAACGCATTTGCTAGAAAGAGTTTTCCACATCTTTATGAAAAATGTTTCGTTTTCAATTGATGTGAGATCTCACAATGAGAGTGTGTGGAACGTCCAAGAAATACAATACACCTACTTGTTAAGCTTTTGATACGTCAATGCCCAATCTAATACATTCAATAAAATAAAATAGGCCCACTCCCACGCAGCCTTGCCCCTACAATTGGCGTGTTTGCACTCAGCAAAGTTTTGACAGTCTCTCAATCCTCTTCGATACACGAGATTCAATTAATAATTATCTTTTTGCTCTTTGTCTCTCTCTTTGATACATGATATTGAATTAATAATTGTAGTGATGAAGGTAAGCATGCTAAATTTTCCATTGTATCAGTGTCTCTTTGCCCTTTGTCTTCATTGTTCTCATCTCACAGCGTTTGTCTTCATCGTTCGCCTCTTTATTTCTCCGTTGACGTTGTTCTCATCTCATGGTAGACGTCGACATCGCTCGCTAGTTGCCTCTTTATCTCTCTGTTGGACTCTCTTCTCAGTTCATATTTCTCTGCTCAACCTCGTCTTTGTGTTTTTCGTTGGACATCGTCGCCGACTGTCTCTCCACTCAGTGCTTCATTCCACTTTCGTTGGATTTCTCCGCTCTGTGTTTGTCGTCGCACTTCTCCACTATGTGTTTCTTGTCAATCTTCTCTGCTCGTCTTCTCGTTTCTTCTCAGTTTGGAACAACCCAATCCCAACCAAAAAATAGAGGGTTGGTTGAGTTGTAAAATTTTTCAGTTTGGGTTGGATTACCAATCCAACCAACTTGAACTTTTGGGCTGGTCCAAAAAAAAATCCTTCAATCAAACAAACCGAACCATGTACACTCCTAAAAAGTTTTGAGACGAACCAGACTCCTATCGTGGGTTTAATATGATTACTCCTTACAAAACAATCCCTCTAAGGTTATTACTCAAATCTCTACGATCTTTGTCATTTAAGCTTCATCTTCATCATCTTATTTCAATTATTCTCTAATTTCTCCTTAATATTGACTACTCTTTCTTCCTATTCTAAACTTTTAGTTGAATTTCCATGTCTTCATTGAGTATGTCCAATAGGATCAATTTCCTCGGTCTATGCAAATTAAAGAACAAGTCCTCATAGGTTCTATTCATGACTCACTTAGGATCAAGACCAAGTCACATAGGATCATGGTGGGAAATATTACAATTTTCAATTATCATATTTATGAGGAGGATTAAGTATTTTGTGACTCAATCTTAAACAAACCCACTATATATGAACAATTTGGATAAAACCATTTATAATAATTACAAAGTGAATTTAATCAGTACCCTTAGAAGGATAAGACATCCAACATTATCTATATACAAACTCTTTGGATTATTACTTAAACATGATTATTTTGTATGACAACGGTATATTGCTCAAGTTTATCATAATAACCTTAAATTTTACACAACATTGGGTAACGTCATGTAACGGATCGGATAAAAAAAAAAAAAAAAAGAGGTCGTCGGCAGAACCGAAAACGCCAGAGTTTTTGCTCGCACACGACCCACAAAGGGCGGCCAAAGGCTGGGATGCCACAGAACTTGACCCCGACCTTCAGCCACCCCAAAACGATCTGCAAAGAACAAAAAATAGAGAAAAACGAAGAGGAATAGAAAAATCCGACGAAACTCCGGCGAGGCCAAACTATACGAAATCGACGTCAAAACCTCCATTTTACGCAACAAAAGTAATCCCAAAGCCTTTTACACACATCAGGGGGTAGATTTAGACGAATCCTATACGTTGAACACCGTCGGCAAGAGAGACGGAACGTCGAATTTCTGAACTTCTCCAGATCCGGGAGTGTGAGGCCTTTACAAACCAGATCTATACCAAAAACGGGGTTAGGGGGAAGAAGAGACTCGGGAACGGAGGAAAAAAGGACATCGAAACGACGTTAACGAGGAGAGAGAAAAGTCACCGAAAAAACGTGCAGGCAATCGGGTGAAGAAGACAAAGTCCGACCCGAGGGCCGGATCCCGCAACCCAAACTGAACCCAATCACCTTAGGTCAGCCCAGTACTCAACGACTCCCGCAGCCCAGTCGCTTCAGCCCAAAACGCCGTAAGCCCAATTATGGCTCAACCCAATAGCCTTGACCCGAGACCCGCAAGCCCAGTCCAACGCCGACACGCCCAGCCCAGCCCACCTGCATTTTTTCTTCAGCCGAGTCGGCCTGTCACCCACGAACGACCCATCACTTGCGAACGACCCGTCACCCGCGAACGGCCCGAGACCCGCGAGCGATCCAATAACCCGCGCCTCGACCCAAGACCCCTGCACACGCGTCGCCCTCTGATTGTGCCACGTGGCACGTCTGCAGCGCGGCTCCCCTCGACTCCGGCTGCTCAATCGGCTCAGCGGTGGCTTCTCAACTCCGGCGGCTTATTCGGCTCGAGAAATCTATTTTCAGCCTGTTTGTGTAACACCCCAAAAACGAATGAAAGCCACCTATGCAAGACCCAAAGGATCCAAGGAAGGAAATTATGAGGATTAAGCAAGAAAGGGGTCTTCGTAAGTCATTTCTAAACCATAAGAAGTAATCTTAAGGACTCAAGACCTTTGGAGAAGGATTGGGAATGAAAGCGTAAGCGAAAAGGACAAAAAGGTCATTTTCTCAAATATCAAGGATCTTCCCGGATTTTTAGTTCCTTATCTAGAAGGAATTTCAAGATGCCCAAGAAGGGAAGAATGATCAACATGAGATGAAGGATTTTTAGAAAAATTATGGATTTTTCAAGAAAATAATATTAAAATATTCGGAAAGTGGAAAATTACCATAATACCCATGGAAGAATGGATAATTACGAAAATGCCCATATGACTAGAATCAGAGCATCTACAGTGACCATCTGAGCAAAATCTCTCGAAACTCAAATATCAGCCGTTGGATCTTCCCCAAAATTGGATATGATCTAGAAGATGGACAAATCATCACATCAAACGGCTAGTATTCAAAACCAAAGTCGGTGAGTCTCTGATCGGAGTAGATATTTCTGACGAATTTTCTAGAAAATCCAACCAACAATTCACGACAATTCTGGAGCTCCCAATGTCGGTTTAAGTTNACTCCGGCTGCTCAATCGGCTCAGCGGTGGCTTCTCAACTCCGGCGGCTTATTCGGCTCGAGAAATCTATTTTCAGCCTGTTTGTGTAACACCCCAAAAACGAATGAAAGCCACCTATGCAAGACCCAAAGGATCCAAGGAAGGAAATTATGAGGATTAAGCAAGAAAGGGGTCTTCGTAAGTCATTTCTAAACCATAAGAAGTAATCTTAAGGACTCAAGACCTTTGGAGAAGGATTGGGAATGAAAGCGTAAGCGAAAAGGACAAAAAGGTCATTTTCTCAAATATCAAGGATCTTCCCGGATTTTTAGTTCCTTATCTAGAAGGAATTTCAAGATGCCCAAGAAGGGAAGAATGATCAACATGAGATGAAGGATTTTTAGAAAAATTATGGATTTTTCAAGAAAATAATATTAAAATATTCGGAAAGTGGAAAATTACCATAATACCCATGGAAGAATGGATAATTACGAAAATGCCCATATGACTAGAATCAGAGCATCTACAGTGACCATCTGAGCAAAATCTCTCGAAACTCAAATATCAGCCGTTGGATCTTCCCCAAAATTGGATATGATCTAGAAGATGGACAAATCATCACATCAAACGGCTAGTATTCAAAACCAAAGTCGGTGAGTCTCTGATCGGAGTAGATATTTCTGACGAATTTTCTAGAAAATCCAACCAACAATTCACGACAATTCTGGAGCTCCCAATGTCGGTTTAAGTTTCCTCTATAAATTCTGAAGTTGGGGCAATCGTTTGGAACAAGAATCGAGCAAGGTCTAGCTCCTAGTCGTTGGCAATAAGTGTTTAGATTTTGGGCCTCCTACTCTCCGATTTCTTCTAAATTCGAGAGCAATTCTCCACCAATTCCTTTCAAACTTGTTCCTATAGCTTCTAAACAAGATTACCCACAAGTTCTATGAAGGAATGGGGAGCTGAAACGTCGTAGAACAAGATACCCAAGAGATCGAAAATCGGAGGTGTCGGGTAANCCCAAGAAGGGAAGAATGATCAACATGAGATGAAGGATTTTTAGAAAAATTATGGATTTTTCAAGAAAATAATATTAAAATATTCGGAAAGTGGAAAATTACCATAATACCCATGGAAGAATGGATAATTACGAAAATGCCCATATGACTAGAATCAGAGCATCTACAGTGACCATCTGAGCAAAATCTCTCGAAACTCAAATATCAGCCGTTGGATCTTCCCCAAAATTGGATATGATCTAGAAGATGGACAAATCATCACATCAAACGGCTAGTATTCAAAACCAAAGTCGGTGAGTCTCTGATCGGAGTAGATATTTCTGACGAATTTTCTAGAAAATCCAACCAACAATTCACGACAATTCTGGAGCTCCCAATGTCGGTTTAAGTTTCCTCTATAAATTCTGAAGTTGGGGCAATCGTTTGGAACAAGAATCGAGCAAGGTCTAGCTCCTAGTCGTTGGCAATAAGTGTTTAGATTTTGGGCCTCCTACTCTCCGATTTCTTCTAAATTCGAGAGCAATTCTCCACCAATTCCTTTCAAACTTGTTCCTATAGCTTCTAAACAAGATTACCCACAAGTTCTATGAAGGAATGGGGAGCTGAAACGTCGTAGAACAAGATACCCAAGAGATCGAAAATCGGAGGTGTCGGGTAACTTGCAGACCGAGAGTGGTTTCTCCAAATTAAGATCCCACACTCAAAGTTGTTCCTCCAAACCAATTCCTATAGCATTAGAAAAGGATAAGGAAGGGGTTTCGTGAAGAAATCGAGCCTCGAAAACCCCTAGAATTGGCTACCCGATAAGAAATCCTCTGTTTTTACTCCAACGAGAAATCATATTTTGGACAAACTTTGGNATATGACTAGAATCAGAGCATCTACAGTGACCATCTGAGCAAAATCTCTCGAAACTCAAATATCAGCCGTTGGATCTTCCCCAAAATTGGATATGATCTAGAAGATGGACAAATCATCACATCAAACGGCTAGTATTCAAAACCAAAGTCGGTGAGTCTCTGATCGGAGTAGATATTTCTGACGAATTTTCTAGAAAATCCAACCAACAATTCACGACAATTCTGGAGCTCCCAATGTCGGTTTAAGTTTCCTCTATAAATTCTGAAGTTGGGGCAATCGTTTGGAACAAGAATCGAGCAAGGTCTAGCTCCTAGTCGTTGGCAATAAGTGTTTAGATTTTGGGCCTCCTACTCTCCGATTTCTTCTAAATTCGAGAGCAATTCTCCACCAATTCCTTTCAAACTTGTTCCTATAGCTTCTAAACAAGATTACCCACAAGTTCTATGAAGGAATGGGGAGCTGAAACGTCGTAGAACAAGATACCCAAGAGATCGAAAATCGGAGGTGTCGGGTAACTTGCAGACCGAGAGTGGTTTCTCCAAATTAAGATCCCACACTCAAAGTTGTTCCTCCAAACCAATTCCTATAGCATTAGAAAAGGATAAGGAAGGGGTTTCGTGAAGAAATCGAGCCTCGAAAACCCCTAGAATTGGCTACCCGATAAGAAATCCTCTGTTTTTACTCCAACGAGAAATCATATTTTGGACAAACTTTGGAAGCAAATATCTTAGGCTACGATCCAAGAAAAGGTACGAAATATATCCCTAGCTCTTCCTTATAACACCCTCTTTAAGTTTCATGAAGGAATCGAGGGGAGAAACACCATGATAGGAGCTGGGGAGGGCGAGTTACAGACGGCGGCGCGAATTGTCGCGCGCATCTTCTTCCCGTCTGGAGGAAGAAGACGATGACGTGGCCGGTTCAGTTGAACCGGCCATGTCAACCCAAAAACTCGACCTTCCCTCGGTTTTTCTCAATTTTAACCCCCTTCCAGACCGGTTCTCATGAAAACCTCTATGGTTCCAGAAAGTAGACACAATAAGGAGTTTGTGAAAGGAAAGTTAAAGTAATTCGGGTACCGGAAGCTCAAGAAAAGATGTCCCGAACGTCGACAACGAAGTAAGTAGCCACCTTGGACTTTTTGTTAAGAAATACTTGTAGGAATCGCTTGGATTTCCATATGAACCCTAAACCAAGAATGAAATTAGGATATATGAAAGTAAAACCCTAGGAACCGTAAGATAAGACCTTGAACCGAACAAATTGCTCAGAATTTAGGTAACGTTAAACCCACTAGATGAACTCCGCTACCTATGAAATTCTAATGCTGAGGATACTATAGTATGTTGAGGTTATATATGAAGTTTGGTAGTCATTGGATAAGGATAAGTAGGCAAACCAAGAAATGGTGCAAAATGACCATAATGCCGCTAAGGATATCTACCTACGGTTCACGACCTAGATGACCTCCAAATGCTATGAAACCCTGAATTAGATCTTATTTTATGATGTTTGATGATTTGGTGAAGTTTGAAAGCCATTGGAACACATTAAGTAGCAAAACCAAGAATTAGGAGTAAAATGACCAAAATGCCCCTAGGACTACTTATGGAAATTCAAGGTCTATACGTGCTCCAAATGATTTGCTACTTCTTATAAGGTTCATTATGAAGGACATGAAGATATCTTTGAGGTCTCAAGTTGATTGGAGCAAGTTTGGAACCTAAACCAAGTTAGGACCCAAGAAACACCTAAAGGAAACATTACAAGACTCTAGACTCTTCTAGAACTCTCTAAAGAACTCCCTAGGAATCTATGACCTTCTAGAACAACTTACACTATGATGAGTTCATATGGTTACAAATACAAGTTACAACTTATACCTCAAGAAATCAAGGACCTTAGAAACTTACAAGATTAAGAACCAAGAACAACAACACACAAGCTTTACAACTACCCAAGTAAGAAGAATGCTAGGTACCACTCAAGGACGAGGGACCAAGGTCCCCAAACACAAGGAACTCAAGAATGCTAGCTAATACTCTAGTCATGTCCAAAGTGACCCATACCTCCCACCAAGCGGTGCCCAAGAATTCCTCTTCTAGGTGGGATGCCTTGCACCATGTTTCCTTTGCAGGATGTCATGCCTCAAGTTTTCCTGACCTAGAAGGGATGCCCTGCAGACTTGCAGGATGCCATGTTCAAGTATGCACCGAACAAGTGACCTTTATGGTCTATTAAGGGGAGTAGTCTAAAGTCACGGAGGAACAAGAAGAGAGTAAGTTACTTTAGCCATGAATCAAGAACCTCCTAAGACCTCCCACGGTACAACATGCTCATGACTTAGACTACGCTGCTTGGAACGCATGAAGCCTTGAGCGTAGGTTAAGCAGACTGTATTATAGGGCAAGCCCTTGATGCAGTATTAAGACTACATCGCTTGAAACGTAAGAAGCCTTGGATGTAGGTTTTCAAACTAGGCCGCTTGGAACGCATGAAGCCTTGGGCGTAGGTTAAGCAGACTGTATTATAGGGCAAGCCCTTGATGCAGTATTAAGACTACATCGCTTGGAACGTAAGAAGCCTTGGATGTAGGTTTTCAGACTATGTCGCTTGGAACGCATGAAGCCTTGGGCATAGGTTAAGCAGACCGTATCGAGGGGCAAGCCCTAAGATGCGGTAAGACTACGCCGCTTGGAACGCATGAAGCCTTGGACGTAGGTTAAGGCTGTGTCGCTTGGAACGCATGAAGCCTTGGACACAGGATTGTCAGGTGCATGTCTAGTGCCGTAAATCCTAGGGGGAGTGTCTTGGAGAACGAATCAAGAACAAAACAAGAACCAAGAAAGTACTAAGAACAAGAGAAAGATCAAGAAATAGAACAAGGATCAAGATCCTAGTTCTAAAGACAAGAACTAGGAACAAAGGACCAAGAACCAAAAAACCATAGTACTAAGGCCCTTAAAGGAAAACCAAGGTTTTAGGATTCAAGGACCAAGGTCCTCAAGAAAGATCAAGATAAGAACCCCAAGTCAAGAACAAGAATTAGAAGGGCCTAAGTACTTACAACGAGAACAAGATCAAGAACCAGCAAGAACAAAGAATGTGGTACCCTAGCATATCAAGAACACGATTAAGAGCCTACAAGTAGGCTACTTACTGAGTTTTGTACTCATTCCTTATTCTCCATTTTTTTTCCAGGTAATAAGGAGCTGCTCGAGGACGGGAGTGGACTCTGGAGCAGGTGCCATAGACTAACCTCACCCGTCGTCCTCAATCCTTTTGTTTTAAAATGTTTTGTGTCTGTTCCTTATTTTGTGTTTTAATCATTATGCCGTATTTTAAATTAGTAATGTGTGCGCACTATTTTGGTATAATGTAAATTATGTTTTAAATTTTACTGGTTTTATCAAGAAGGAAAAAATTTTACTCGCCTTCTGAGTCATCACGCCAACCCGGTCCTTACAGTTTGTCACCGTTCTGACCCTCTCGGACTTAGTTTCAGCCCTGTTTAAGGTAAAATAGATCATTTTAAGGTTGTATTTCACAAATTCAAGTTGGGAATTAATTATGTTTGCGAAATACTAACGAAAGTGACGAATAAACCCATAGGAACCAACCACCAATGGAAGCGTAAAACGTTCACGAGGAGCTAGGAGCTTACGTTATATTCTAGGGAGTACTTCGGCTAAGGCCTACCAAGTAAGTGGCTCACCCATCGTAGGTTACACGTTATTTGTTGTATGTTGGCACGTGCCCGTGGATTTGCATGTGTCATTAAATTGTATGCTACATCTTAGGTACGAACTCATGTGAACGTGAATGTACGCTATGTATGCTGCTTAGTTTGATGTGATATGTTATGCATGCGACGATATGTGGTTCCTGAATGATTATGGCATGATTGTATGAAATATTTGAATGTAAACAGCATGAATTGTATGACATGAAACACGGTAAACTTTCTGGAATCATAACCCCGATAGGAATATGTATGAAATGTAAATTGAAAATGAGAATCACATGAGGCATGGAACGTGACAGGGGGGTTATGATCATTAATGATAAATGTAGAAGTAGGGGGGATCTCATGCATTATGTGTGTTCATGCATCTGGGGGGATACCCCTATCCCATCACGAGGGTACGGACGCGTACATCCAATGGCAGGACAACGATCGTTATGCTTTGCATAGCGCTGCCGTGACGGTTACTAGTTTTAACGGGTCCCGGCATAAGGGGCTCCTAGAGTATGCCCACCGAATAAGGAAAGTGGCCCAGCGGTGTGCGAACTAGCTGGTGAGCCCATACTCGCACGTATGGGCTGTGTGTAGAGTATATGGTACACGTCCACGATTACCCGTTAGGACAGCATCGTAGGGGAAACGAAACGAAACGAAATAAAAGATAGGTCCCATCATTTTATTGCATGTGATTGTTGCATAACCCTGATAGGTGGTCACTTACTGAGTATTCTAGAAATACTCAAGCCTCGTGCTACTTTACTTTTTCAGANCATCTTAGGTACGAACTCATGTGAACGTGAATGTACGCTATGTATGCTGCTTAGTTTGATGTGATATGTTATGCATGCGACGATATGTGGTTCCTGAATGATTATGGCATGATTGTATGAAATATTTGAATGTAAACAGCATGAATTGTATGACATGAAACACGGTAAACTTTCTGGAATCATAACCCCGATAGGAATATGTATGAAATGTAAATTGAAAATGAGAATCACATGAGGCATGGAACGTGACAGGGGGGTTATGATCATTAATGATAAATGTAGAAGTAGGGGGGATCTCATGCATTATGTGTGTTCATGCATCTGGGGGGATACCCCTATCCCATCACGAGGGTACGGACGCGTACATCCAATGGCAGGACAACGATCGTTATGCTTTGCATAGCGCTGCCGTGACGGTTACTAGTTTTAACGGGTCCCGGCATAAGGGGCTCCTAGAGTATGCCCACCGAATAAGGAAAGTGGCCCAGCGGTGTGCGAACTAGCTGGTGAGCCCATACTCGCACGTATGGGCTGTGTGTAGAGTATATGGTACACGTCCACGATTACCCGTTAGGACAGCATCGTAGGGGAAACGAAACGAAACGAAATAAAAGATAGGTCCCATCATTTTATTGCATGTGATTGTTGCATAACCCTGATAGGTGGTCACTTACTGAGTATTCTAGAAATACTCAAGCCTCGTGCTACTTTACTTTTTCAGATAAGGCCACTATGTAAATTAAGATTAAAAAATGAAGACATACCGAAAACAGCCTTTCGAACCAGATATGGGCCACTATGAGTTTGTGGTGATGTCTTTTGGTCTCACCAATGCCCCAGCAGTATTTATGGAATTAATGAACCGAGTATTNCACATGAGGCATGGAACGTGACAGGGGGGTTATGATCATTAATGATAAATGTAGAAGTAGGGGGGATCTCATGCATTATGTGTGTTCATGCATCTGGGGGGATACCCCTATCCCATCACGAGGGTACGGACGCGTACATCCAATGGCAGGACAACGATCGTTATGCTTTGCATAGCGCTGCCGTGACGGTTACTAGTTTTAACGGGTCCCGGCATAAGGGGCTCCTAGAGTATGCCCACCGAATAAGGAAAGTGGCCCAGCGGTGTGCGAACTAGCTGGTGAGCCCATACTCGCACGTATGGGCTGTGTGTAGAGTATATGGTACACGTCCACGATTACCCGTTAGGACAGCATCGTAGGGGAAACGAAACGAAACGAAATAAAAGATAGGTCCCATCATTTTATTGCATGTGATTGTTGCATAACCCTGATAGGTGGTCACTTACTGAGTATTCTAGAAATACTCAAGCCTCGTGCTACTTTACTTTTTCAGATAAGGCCACTATGTAAATTAAGATTAAAAAATGAAGACATACCGAAAACAGCCTTTCGAACCAGATATGGGCCACTATGAGTTTGTGGTGATGTCTTTTGGTCTCACCAATGCCCCAGCAGTATTTATGGAATTAATGAACCGAGTATTTAAGGAGTGCTTAGACTCGTTTGTGATCGTGTTCATAGACGATATCTTGATATACTCGAAAATGGACCTAGAACACCAAGAGCACCTTCGCAAAGCCTTAACTATCCTAAGGGAGAACAAGTTGTATGCCAAATTCTCCAAGTGCGAATTTTGGCTACGACAGGTTTTGTTTTTGGGGCAAGTAGTGTCTAAAGACGGAATTTTCGTAGATCCCAATAAGATAGAAGCTGTCACGAAGTGGAAACGCCCAACAACGGTCACCGAGATACGAAGTTTCTTGGGATTGGCGGGTAACTATCGAAGGTTTGTCCAGGACTTCGCTAGAATCGCCACGCCTCTCACCCAATTGACAAAAAAAAGTGTACCTTTCGTTTGGGACGATACTTGTGAGGCCAGCTTTCAAGAGCTAAAACAAAGACTAGTATCCGCCCCAGTGCTCACAGTTCTGTGGGATACGTGATTTACAGTGATGCATCCAAAAAGGGGTTAGGTTGTGTACTGATGCAACTTCGCAAGGTTGCTGCGTATGCGTCACGCCAACTAAAGGATTACGAGAAAAACTATCCTACACATGATTTGGAGCTGGCAGCGGTGGTGTTCGCGTTAAAAATTTGGCGACACTACCTATATGGCGAAAAGACCCAAATATATACGGACCATAAAAGCCTAAAATACTTGTTCACACAAAAAGAATTGAACATGAGGCAACGTAGATGGTTAGAGCTGGTAAAAGATTACGACATAGATATCCAGTACCACCCTAGAAAAGCAAACATAGTCGCTGATGCACTGAGTCAAAAAGCAGTACACTCATCGGCCCTCATCACAAGGGAGCCACGAGTGCGAACTGATTTCGAACGAGCTGACATAGCGGTAGTAACCGAAGAAGTGGCAGCCCAAATAGCCCGGCTGACAGTGCGTCACACGCTCAGACAAAGGATCATAGACTCACAACGTGGGGATCCAAGCCTAAGCAAAATCCTAGACCAATTTAAAGTAGGCGCAGTGGACGGATTTTCTAAGTCAACAAATGACGGATTATTATGTCAAGGACGTTTATGTGTGACACCAATGAGCGAAATAAAGAATGAAATCCTAACTGAGGCACACAACTCACCCTTCTCGATACATCCAGGTGGAACAAAGATGTATCAAGAATTGTTAGGTTGAATGTGAGTGTGACTGATATGGGTCACGACCTCATGTATTTATAGATGTGTATAATGAATATCACCTTGTAAAAATCATAGATTTGGTAACAAACCATAGATTTGGTAACAAACCCTGAAATCATAGATTCTACTTATTCATGTAACAAGTAAATAATAGATTATCTTACTGGATCTATTCTACGTTTAACAATACTAATAATGATAACAACAATATTATGGCATAATCTACCTCTTTCTTTTTTTTTCGTCTTAATCTTTGAAAATTAANATAGTCGCTGATGCACTGAGTCAAAAAGCAGTACACTCATCGGCCCTCATCACAAGGGAGCCACGAGTGCGAACTGATTTCGAACGAGCTGACATAGCGGTAGTAACCGAAGAAGTGGCAGCCCAAATAGCCCGGCTGACAGTGCGTCACACGCTCAGACAAAGGATCATAGACTCACAACGTGGGGATCCAAGCCTAAGCAAAATCCTAGACCAATTTAAAGTAGGCGCAGTGGACGGATTTTCTAAGTCAACAAATGACGGATTATTATGTCAAGGACGTTTATGTGTGACACCAATGAGCGAAATAAAGAATGAAATCCTAACTGAGGCACACAACTCACCCTTCTCGATACATCCAGGTGGAACAAAGATGTATCAAGAATTGTTAGGTTGAATGTGAGTGTGACTGATATGGGTCACGACCTCATGTATTTATAGATGTGTATAATGAATATCACCTTGTAAAAATCATAGATTTGGTAACAAACCATAGATTTGGTAACAAACCCTGAAATCATAGATTCTACTTATTCATGTAACAAGTAAATAATAGATTATCTTACTGGATCTATTCTACGTTTAACAATACTAATAATGATAACAACAATATTATGGCATAATCTACCTCTTTCTTTTTTTTTCGTCTTAATCTTTGAAAATTAAAATATAATATAAAAATACATTGTGTTACTTATTTTAGGAGTATTATATATTTTAACAACTAAAATGTCTCAGCCTAGGTTCAAACTGGAAAGACTAGTATGTGAGACTTTACGTGATAACGAACTCCAATCAATACTCATATGTCGGAAAACTTCATAAAGTTAGTGTTGTAAGAAAGAAGTTAAAACATAATTTTAAAAATATCTAAGACCAAGTTTGAATGGAAGACCTCTATTGTGTCAAACTAGCGTAATAACCAACTACACCACCCAAACAAGGTGAGAGTTTGAATTAATGCTTTGAACTCAAATCAAAATGTCTAAGCCCAGGTGTGAGACTAGTGTGATAACCAACTACACCACCCAGACCCACGTCCAAATTGGGGACCTTTAGTGTGTGAGACTAGTGTGATAACCAACTACACCACCCAGACNTAAAGTAGGCGCAGTGGACGGATTTTCTAAGTCAACAAATGACGGATTATTATGTCAAGGACGTTTATGTGTGACACCAATGAGCGAAATAAAGAATGAAATCCTAACTGAGGCACACAACTCACCCTTCTCGATACATCCAGGTGGAACAAAGATGTATCAAGAATTGTTAGGTTGAATGTGAGTGTGACTGATATGGGTCACGACCTCATGTATTTATAGATGTGTATAATGAATATCACCTTGTAAAAATCATAGATTTGGTAACAAACCATAGATTTGGTAACAAACCCTGAAATCATAGATTCTACTTATTCATGTAACAAGTAAATAATAGATTATCTTACTGGATCTATTCTACGTTTAACAATACTAATAATGATAACAACAATATTATGGCATAATCTACCTCTTTCTTTTTTTTTCGTCTTAATCTTTGAAAATTAAAATATAATATAAAAATACATTGTGTTACTTATTTTAGGAGTATTATATATTTTAACAACTAAAATGTCTCAGCCTAGGTTCAAACTGGAAAGACTAGTATGTGAGACTTTACGTGATAACGAACTCCAATCAATACTCATATGTCGGAAAACTTCATAAAGTTAGTGTTGTAAGAAAGAAGTTAAAACATAATTTTAAAAATATCTAAGACCAAGTTTGAATGGAAGACCTCTATTGTGTCAAACTAGCGTAATAACCAACTACACCACCCAAACAAGGTGAGAGTTTGAATTAATGCTTTGAACTCAAATCAAAATGTCTAAGCCCAGGTGTGAGACTAGTGTGATAACCAACTACACCACCCAGACCCACGTCCAAATTGGGGACCTTTAGTGTGTGAGACTAGTGTGATAACCAACTACACCACCCAGACAAGGTGAAAGTCTGAATTAATGCTTTGAACTCGAATCAACACTCATATTTAAAAAACTAAACACACTCATATTTAACTAGACTAGGGTGATAACCAACTACACCACCAGAGAGTTCGAACTAGACTAGGGTGATAACCAACTACACCACCAGAGAGTTCGAATGATAACCAACTACACCACCCAGACAAGGTGAAAGTCTGAATTAATGCTTTGAACTCGAATCAACTACACTAGGGTTAAGTCTGAATTAATGCTTTGAACTCGAATCAACTACACTAGGGTGATAACCAACTACACCACCACACACCACCAGAGAGGTGAAAACTAAACCTAATTTTTCATATTTAACTAGACTAGGGTGATAACCAACTAAACTCGACTCGAATCAACACTCATATTTAGAAAACTAAATCTAATTTTATAAGTGTCTGAGACCAGGATCGAATTGGAGACCTCTAGTGTGTGAGACTAGCGTGATAACCAACTACACCACCCAGACGAGGTGAAAGTCTAAATTAATGCAATCAACACTCATATTTAGAAAACTAAACCTAATTTTATAAATAACCAACTACACCACTAGGTAAAAGTCTGAATTAATGCCATCAACACTCATATTTAGAAAACTAAACCTAATTTTATAAATGTGTGAGCCCAAGTTTGAACTAAGACCTTTAGTGTGTAAGACTAGCGTGATAACCAACTACACCACACAAACGAGTGAGAGTTTGAATAATGCTTTAAACTCGAATCAACACTCATATTTAGAAAACAAAACCTGAACCAAATCAACACTCACACCACACAAACGAGTGAGAGTTTGAATAATGCTTTAAACTCGAATCAACACTCATATTTAGAAAACAAAACCTGAACCAAATCAACACTCACACCACACAAACGAGTGAGAGTTTGAATAATGCTTTAAACTCGAATCAACACTCATATTTAGAAAACAAAACCTGAACCAAATCAACACTCACACCACACAAACGAGTGAGAGTTTGAATAATGCTTTAAACTCGAATCAACACTCATATTTAGAAAACAAAACCTGAACCAAATCAACACTCATATTTAGAAAACTAAACCTGAACCCAAGCCCAAGTTTGAACTGGGGACCTCTAGTGTATAAGACTAGAATATTTAGAAAACAAAACCTGAACCGAATCAACACTCATATTTAGAAAACTAAACCTGAACCCAAGCCCAAGTTTGAACTGGGGACCTNGTGAAAGTCTAAATTAATGCAATCAACACTCATATTTAGAAAACTAAACCTAATTTTATAAATAACCAACTACACCACTAGGTAAAAGTCTGAATTAATGCCATCAACACTCATATTTAGAAAACTAAACCTAATTTTATAAATGTGTGAGCCCAAGTTTGAACTAAGACCTTTAGTGTGTAAGACTAGCGTGATAACCAACTACACCACACAAACGAGTGAGAGTTTGAATAATGCTTTAAACTCGAATCAACACTCATATTTAGAAAACAAAACCTGAACCAAATCAACACTCACACCACACAAACGAGTGAGAGTTTGAATAATGCTTTAAACTCGAATCAACACTCATATTTAGAAAACAAAACCTGAACCAAATCAACACTCATATTTAGAAAACTAAACCTGAACCCAAGCCCAAGTTTGAACTGGGGACCTCTAGTGTATAAGACTAGAATATTTAGAAAACAAAACCTGAACCGAATCAACACTCATATTTAGAAAACTAAACCTGAACCCAAGCCCAAGTTTGAACTGGGGACCTCTAGTGTGTAAGACTAGAGTAATAACCAACTACACCACACAAACGAGTGAGAGTTTGAATAATGCTTTAAACTCGAATCAACACTCATAAGNATAAATAACCAACTACACCACTAGGTAAAAGTCTGAATTAATGCCATCAACACTCATATTTAGAAAACTAAACCTAATTTTATAAATGTGTGAGCCCAAGTTTGAACTAAGACCTTTAGTGTGTAAGACTAGCGTGATAACCAACTACACCACACAAACGAGTGAGAGTTTGAATAATGCTTTAAACTCGAATCAACACTCATATTTAGAAAACAAAACCTGAACCAAATCAACACTCATACTTAGAAAACTAAACCTGAACCCAAGCCCAAGTTTGAACTGGGGACCTCTAGTGTATAAGACTAGAATATTTAGAAAACAAAACCTGAACCGAATCAACACTCATATTTAGAAAACTAAACCTGAACCCAAGCCCAAGTTTGAACTGGGGACCTCTAGTGTGTAAGACTAGAGTAATAACCAACTACACCACACAAACGAGTGAGAGTTTGAATAATGCTTTAAACTCGAATCAACACTCATAAGGGACCTCTAGTGTGTAAGACTAGCGTGATAACCAACTACACCACACAAACGAGTGAGAGTTTGAATAATGCTTTAAACTCAAATCAACACTCATATTTTGAAAACTAAACCTAATTTTATAAATGTCTGAGCCCAGGTTCAAACTGAAGACCTCTAATGTGTGAGACTAGCATGTATAAGACTTCTTAGCTCTGAGCCCAGGTTCGAACTGGGGACCTCGTGATAACCAACTACACCACCTGGTGAAAGTTTGAATTGAACTCGAATCAACACTCATATTTAGAAAACTAAACCTAATTTTATAAATGTCTAAGCCCAGGTTCAAACTGAGGACTTCTAGTGTGTGAGACTAGCGTGATAACCAACTACACCACCCAAACGAGGTGAAAGTCTGAAGTGAAAGTCTGAATTAATGCTTTCAACTCGAATCAACACTCATATTTCCACACTACACCACCAGACAAGGTGATCTGAATTAATGCTTTCAACTCGAATCAACACTCATATTTCCACCCAGACAACTAATCAACACTCATATTTCCACACTACACCACCAGACAAGGTGATTTGAATTAATGCTTTCAACTCGAATTAACACTCATATTTCCACCCAGACAACTAATCAACACTCATATCCTATGAATTAATGCTTTAAACTCTAAAACTCAATCAACACTCATATTTAGAAAACTAAACCTAATTTTAAAAATGTCTAAGCCCAGGTTTGAACTGAGAACCTCTAGTGTGTGAAACTAGCGTGATAACCAACTACACCACCCAGATGAGATGAAAGTTTGAATTAATGCTTTGAACTCGAATCAAGACTCATACTTAGAAAACTAAACCTAATTTTTCGAACCGGAGACCTCTAGTGTGTGAGACTAGCTAGCGTGATAACCAACTACACCACCCAGACAAGATAAAAGTCTGAATTAATGCTTTAAACTCAAATCAACACTCATATTTAGGAAACTAAACTTAATTTTATTAATGTCTGAACTGGGGACCTCTAGTGTGTGAGACTAGTGTGATAACCAACTACACCACCCAGACAAGGTGAAAGTCTAAATTAATGCTTTGAATTCGAATCAACACTCATATTTAGAAAACTTCTTTTATAAATGATTCGAAAACTTCTTAAAACCTAATTTTATAAATGTCTGAGCTCGGAAAACTTCTTAAAACCTTTATAAAAACTTCTTAAAACCTAATTTTATAAATGTCTGAGCCCATCCTAGGTACAAACTGGAATCTAATGTGTGTACTTAGTTCAAAGCAACACTCATACAGGTTCGAACTGGAATCTAATGTGTGGTGTGTGAGACTTTGAATTAATGCTTGTCTAAGCCCAGGTTCTAACTGGAATCTAATGTGTGTACTTAGTTCAAAGCAACACTCATAGCCAGCCCAAGTTCGGAATCTAGTGTGTGTGTGATTTTGAATTAATGTTTGTCATATTTAGAAAACTAAACCTCATTTTATAAATGTAGTTCAAAGCAACACTTAGAAAACCAAACCTAATTTTATGTCTGAGCCAGGTTGGACCTCTAGTGTGTGAGACCAATTACACCACTCAGACAAGGTGAGAGTCTAAATTAATGCTTTGAACTCGAATCAACACTCAGAGCCCAGATTCCATACCTCTAGTGTGTGAGACCAATTACACCACCCAGACAATGTGAGAGCCCAGATTCCATACCTCTAGCGTGTGAGACCAATTACACCACCCAGACAAGGTGAGAGCCCAGGTTTCATACCTCTAGTGTGTGAGACCAATTACACCACCCAGACAAGGTGAGAGCCCATAGTGTGTGAGACTACACCACCAAGACAAGGTGAGAGTCTAAATTAGTGCTTTGAACTCCAACACTCATATTCAGAAAACTTCTTAAAACCTAATTTTATAAATGTAGGCTCGACATAAAACCTAACTCCAACACTCATATTCAGAACACTTCTTAAAACCAAATTTTATAAATGTCTGAGCCCAAGTTCGAACTACGAACCTCTAGTGTGTGAGACTAGCGTGATAACCAACTACACCACCTACACAAGGTGAAATTCCAAAATAATGATTTGAACTCGAATCAACAATGAAAATTCTAGTGTGTGAGACTAGCGTGATAACCAACTACACCACCCACACAAGGTGAGATTCCAAAATAATGATTTGAACTCGAATCAACAGTGAAAATGTTGTTAAGTTAAAAGTAAAAACATAATTTAAAAAATGTCTGAGTCTAGGTTCGAACTTCCAAAATAATGATTTGAACTCGAATCAACAGCTTAAAGTAAAAACATAATTTTAAAAATGTCTGAGCCCAGGTTTGAACTTCCAAAATAATGATTTTCAAATCAACAGTGAAAATGTTGTTAAGTTAAAAGTAAAAACATAATTTAAAAAATGTCTGAGCCTAGGTTCGAACNGGCTGGGGACCTCTAGTGTGTGAGACTAGCGTGATAACCAACTACACCACCCAGACAAGCTCAGAAACCAAAATAATGATTTGAACTCGAATCAACAGTGAAAACGTTGTTCAGGAAAAAGTAAAAACATAATTTTAAAAATGTCTGAGCCCAGGTTTGAACTTCCAAAATAATGATTTTCAAATCAACAGTGAAAATGTTGTTAAGTTAAAAGTAAAAACATAATTTAAAAAATGTCTGAGCCTAGGTTCGAACTTCCAAAATAATGATTTGAACTCGAATCAACAGCTTAAAGTAAAAACATAATTTTAAAAATGTCTGAGCCCAGGTTAAACGAGCTGAGATTTCAAAATAACAAACCTCTAGTGTGTGAGACTAGCGTGATAACCAACTACACCACCCAGACAAGCTCAGAAACCAAAATAATGATTTGAACTCGAATCAACAGTGAAAACGTTGTTCAGGAAAAAGTAAAAACATAATTTTAAAAATGTCTGAGCCCAGGTTCGAACTGGGGACCTCTAGTGTGTGAGACTAGCGTGATAACCAACTACACCACCCAAACAAGCTCAGAAACCAAAATAATGATTTGAACTCGAATCAACAGTGAAAATGTTGTTAATTAAGTTAAAATTATAATGATTTGAACTCGAATCAACAGTGAAAATGTTGTTAAGTNAGAGATTCCAAAATGTTGTTAAGTTAAAAGTAAAAACATAATTTTAAAAATGTCACCGTGAAAATGTTGTTAACATAATTTTAAAAATGTCTGAGCCCAGGTTCGAACTGGAGANTTCCAAAATGTTGTAACTGGGGACCTCTAGTGTGTGAGACTAGCGTGATAACCAACTACACCACCCAGACAAGCTCAGAAACCAAAATAATGATTTGAACTCGAATCAACAGTGAAAACGTTGTTCAGGAAAAAGTAAAAACATAATTTTAAAAATGTCTAAGCCGAGGTTCAAACTAGGGACCTGTAGTGTGTGAGACTAGCGTGATAACCAACTACACCACCTAGACAAGCTCAGAAACCAAAATAACGATTTGAACTCGAATCAACAGTGAAAACGTTGTTCAGGAAAAAGTAAAAACATAATTTTAAAAATGTCACCGTGAAAATGTTGTTAACATAATTTTAAAAATGTCTGAGCCCAGGTTCGAACTGGAGACCTTAGCGTGATAACCAACTACACCACCCAAACAAGTAGAGATTCTAGATTCCAAAATAACAATTTGAACTCGAATCAACAGTGAAAATGTTAAGTTAAAAGTAAAAACATAATTTTAAAAATGTTTAAGCCCAAGTTTGAACTGGGGACCTCTAGTGTGTGAGACTAGCGTGATAACCAACTACACCACCCAAACAAGTAGAGATTCTAGATTCCAAAATAACAATTTGAACTCGAATCAACAGTGAAAATGTTAAGTTAAAAGTAAAAACATAAATTTAAAAATGTCTGAGCCTAGGTTCGAACTTCCAAAAGAATGATTTGAACTCGAATCAACAGTGAAAATGTTGTTAAGTTAAAAGTAAAAACATAATTTTAAAAATGTCTAAGCCCAAGTTTGAACTGGGGACCTCTAGTGTGTGAGACTAGTGTGATAACTAACTTCACCACTCAAACAAGCTAAGATTTCAAAATAACAATTTGAACTCGAATCAACAGTGAAAACGTTGTTCAGGAAAAAGTAAAAACATAATTTTAAAAATGTCTGAGCCCAGGTTCGAACTGGGGACCTCTAGTGTGTGAGACTAGCGTGATAACCAACTACACCACCCAGACAAGTAGAGATTCCAAAATGTTGTTAAGTTAAAAGTAAAAACATAATTTTAAAAATGCACCCAGACAAGTAGAGATTCCAAAATGTTGTAACTGGAGACCTCTAGTGTGTGAGACTAGCGTGATAACCAACTACACCACTCAGACGAGCTGAGATTTCAAAATAACAATTTGAACTCGAATCAAGAGTGAAAATGTTGTTAAGTTAAAAGTAAAAACATAATTTTAAAAATGTTTAAGCCCAAGTTTGAACTGGGGACCTCTAGTGTGTGAGACTAGTGTGATAACTAACTTCACCACTCAAACAAGCTAAGATTTCAAAATAACAATTTGAACTCGAATCAACAGTGAAAATGTTGTTAAGTTAAAAGTAAAAACATAGAACTCGAATCAACAGTGAAAATGTTAAGTTAAAAGTACATAATTTTAAAAATGTCTGAGCTCAAGTTCGAACTGGGGACCGCTAGTGTGTGAGACTAGCGTGATAACCAACTACACCACCTAGACACAAACAAAGTAATAGTTTAAATTAATTCTTTGAACTCAAATTAACACTCATATTCAGAAAACTTCTTTTATAAATGTCTGAGCCCAGGTTTGGGCTAGGGACCTCTAATGTGTAAGACAACTAAAGACCTCTAATGTGTAAGACTAGCATGATAACCAACTAACGAGATGAGAGTTTGAATTAATGCTTTGCTTAAAATAGAATTTTATAAATGTGTAAGCGAACTAGTGTGATAACCAACTACNATCTGAGCCCAGGTTCGAACTAGGGACCTCTAATGTGTGAGACTAGCGTGATAACCAACTACACCACCCAGACAAGTAAAGATTCCAAAATAACGATTTGAACTCGAATCAACAGTGAAAATGTTGTTAAGTTAAAAGTAAAAACATAGAACTCGAATCAACAGTGAAAATGTTAAGTTAAAAGTACATAATTTTAAAAATGTCTGAGCTCAAGTTCGAACTGGGGACCGCTAGTGTGTGAGACTAGCGTGATAACCAACTACACCACCTAGACACAAACAAAGTAATAGTTTAAATTAATTCTTTGAACTCAAATTAACACTCATATTCAGAAAACTTCTTTTATAAATGTCTGAGCCCAGGTTTGGGCTAGGGACCTCTAATGTGTAAGACAACTAAAGACCTCTAATGTGTAAGACTAGCATGATAACCAACTAACGAGATGAGAGTTTGAATTAATGCTTTGCTTAAAATAGAATTTTATAAATGTGTAAGCGAACTAGTGTGATAACCAACTACACGAGGTGAGAGTCAATTTTATAAATGTGTAAGCGAACTAGTGTGATAACCAACTACACGAGGTGAGAGTCTAAATTAATGGTTTGAACTCGAATCAACACTCATATTCAGAAAACTTCTTCAATTTTATAAATGGTTGAGCCCAAGTTCGAATTGGAGACCTCCAATGTGTGAGACTAGTGTGATAACGAACTACACCACCCAAACGAGGTGAGAGTCTGAATTAATGTTTTGAACTCGAATCAACACTCATATTCAGAAAACTTCTAAACAACACTTCTAGTGGCGAAGTATGAAAAAGGATATCGCGGAGTATGTGGGTATGTGTCAGGTGTTCCAACAAGTAAAAGCCCTAGGCAGAAAACCGTCGGGCTACTACAACCTCTAAGTATACCGGAATGGAAATGAGAAAACATTGTCATAGATTTCATAGTAGGCCTACCCAAAACATGAAAGGGCTATATGATAATCTGGGTGGTCGTGGATCGTCTGAAAAAGTTGGCTCACTTCCTACCGGATGAGGCAACATATACAGTAGACAATTGAGCCCAACTGTATGTGAAAGAAATTGTGAGGTTGCATGGAGTACCGGTGTCAATTGTGTCGGATCTGGACCCGCGTTTTACGTCGGCCTTTTGGCAAGGACTCCAAAAAGCGATGGATACCCGCCTCGACTTTAGCACCGCCTTTCACCCACAAACGGATGGTCAAACGGAACGATTAAACCAAATCCTGGAAGACATGCTTCGGGCATGCGTTATGGATTTCACAGGGAGTTGGGACACTAAACTGCACTTAATGGAATCCTCTTACAACAACAGCTTCCAAGCAACCATCGGGATGGCACCCTTTGAAGCGTTGTATGGAAAACGATGTAGATCCCCATTGTGTTGGGATGAAGTAGAAGAACGAAAACTTGTAGGACCCGAGCTGGTCTGCATCACCAACGAGGCGGTACAGAAAATTAGAGTAAGGATGCGTACCACACAGAGTAGGCAAAAGAGCTACGCCGACGTTAGGCGTAGGAATTTAGAGTTCGAAGAGGGGGACCCAGTGTTCCTAAAAGTAGCTCCTATGAAAGGCATTCTAAGATTCGGACGAAAGGGGAAGCTAAGTCCCCAATTTATTGGACCGTTCGAAATTTTAGAAAGAGTAGGTTCGGTAGCTTACAAACTAGCTTTACCACCTTCACTTTCAAGCGTATACAAGATCATTACCATTTATTCCAAGCCATAGATTTTGATATGAACCCAGACATTTCAATATAACTTCAAGCAAGACGTGGAAAAAAAATGTTGTTCACGTTACTACAAAAAAAAGTTGCAATTAATGCTACATTAAATAACAACAAACTTCATTTATGCAACGATGGGTTCAAGCCACTTCAAGTGAAGTGTAACGACCCTAATTTCCAACTAAAATAGAGCTGCTTCCATATGCATGACATAATTTTTTATGCAAAAATATTCATTTAAAATAATTTATAATGATGTCATGAACTTAAACGTTCGCATTAAAAGCCTTAAAACAAAACAACGAAAAATAATCAATGTGAAATATAATTAAATCAAAGAAATGATTAAAACGATGTCCTGATCAAAGATAAGAGCTACAAAATAAATAAAATGCAACTATCCTAGCACAAGTTCTATGGTCATCAATGTCGTCATCATCCGTACAGGGATGCCTTATGTAACGACCCGAAATTTTCTACTTAATTTAAAGTTCTACTGTATACATGCCATAAACATGAATGTGTAAATACTTCATTTAAACTTTCATAAACATAACCTGCAACTTAAAACATAGCCATGGACTTACGGTTTGAAAACACTTTAAAAAATGACCTAATAAAAGACTAAATAAAATAAATAAACGTTTAAATAAAAAACATCCTATTCTAGCTCAAGTCTAAGAAAATAATACGACTACTTTATGCATGTGTCATGGTCTCGAGTTGCGATGTCGTCGTCAGCTATATAGGAATGTCTTGCCTTAACCTGAAATAGAGGTAGCACATGGCTTGAGTATTTAAAGAAATACTCAGTAAGTGACCCGAATATTGGGGGTTAAATGCAAGAACATGCGAATGCAATGACGGAACTTATCATATCAGTCTATTTTTCCTACGTCACGTTTTTAATTGGGCAACTTGTATGTGTACCATATACTCTACACACAGCCCATACGTGCGGGTATGGGCTCACCAAACAGTTCGTATACCGCTGGGCCCCTTTTCTTGTCAGACGAGCCTTCTCTGGTAGCTCTCCTTCTGCCGACACCCATTAGAATTAGTAACCGTCACGGAAGCATTATGTAAAATACAATGATACTTCACCTGCCTAGTGGATATACGCGTCCGTACCCTCATGATGGAATAGAGGTATTGATAAGAATCACGGTGTTCCAAATGAACCTATTGAACCTATTGCCAAGAAGATTAAAAAAAATGTCATGAAGATTCAAAAGAAATATGTCAACAATAGAATTCGAACCTACGCGCAGAGAGCTTAATTAATTTCAAACGTATCGCATTAATCACTCAAGCACATCAACATTTGTTAAAAAAAACTATGTTTAAATTCATAAATTATGTAAAAGTCAAATGGTCAATTTGACTTATTGTTTGTGGAGATTAAAGGAGATCGGGAATAAATCCCGTCCACAAAGGTCTCGAATAAATCTCGTCCACAAATGTCTTTTGTCGGGAGACTATAAATACCCACAATATGTTATAATTCAGATTCATGGATGAATGTAATTCAGATCTCAAATTGAGACGTTTCCCTTAGAAATCCATGCATCATATTTGCCATTTCTAAGTTTCAAGCAATTCTTGTGGTAGAATTGCACCCCAGCCATTCAATCAAGACTTGATCAAGTTAGATTGTGGAGTGACTCAATTTAGAACAAGGTTTCCAAATCTTGCTTCTAGATCTTCGATCATAAGAGGTAATCTAATTCTAGCCTTATCTCTTGGTTGATCCAAATTTCGTATAAGGAGGTGTTAATTACTTTGATTCAAGGGTTCTTGCTTCAACAAAAGCTTGGATCGTTGGGCTGAGGATTAGGGTTGCCTTATCAATTACGTATCAAAGCGTAGGTTTACATCTTTGTGGCCGACTCTAAAATTGATTTTATCTTTCATTTCTGCTAGTGTTTATCGTCTCTTTAAATCTGTCATTTATTTTCTTACTGTCATTTCCAACGTTCTTCATTATCTTTCTACTTTGTTCTTAGTGTCCTGTTAAAGATCATATTTAGATCTTGAAAGAAAAAAAAAAAAAAAATCGTTATCATATTGTTCTTAATAAATCCTTAACATTAGACCATTTGCACGTTTATTTGAAGATCAAATAAATTTCAATTCTCATTTTTCCCTAAAGCATATAAATCTGTAATTGTTGTGTTCGATCTTCACGACCATTCTCTTTGAAATTCATTTTTTTCAGTGTGCAATTATAACCAAAAATATCTTTGTTTCTTATTTATTTGTTCATTTCTTGTTTTATTTTGTTGTTACTACGTAATTACTTCTTGTCTTGATTGTCTTGAATAGCTCGTTACTATCAGAATTGCTTTATCCATATTACCTACCTTGATCAGAAATTAGTCACTTTCCCAAATAGCCTACCTTTGTGTGTTAAACACGAGTGTTCCTGAGTGTAAAATCAGTGAGTTGAGTGTGTGAGGTTCTAAGCATATAAAACTACTGTTTGTACAATCATGAACCAAGACGAGAAAAATGGAAGGGAGATCAATGATCTAGTTGAAGAAGTCTAGAAGAATGAGGAGAAACTAGAAGATGGTATTCATTTGGCACTTATTACAAGAAGACTTCTTAAACTCAAGTTACGGAGAATGATGTTGATGATCAAAGAGACAACCTATTTCACACACGGTGTTTAGTCAAGGGGACTGCTTGTAGTCTTATCATTGATAGTGGAAGTTGCACCAATGTAGTAAGTACTATGTTGATCAAAAGGTTGCAAATTCCAACTCAAGATCATCCTAAACCTTACCAGCTCCAATGGCTCAATGAAAGTGGAACAATGAAGGTAATTTTCCAAGCTTTAATATCTTTTACTTTGGGAAAATATAAAGATAAAGTTATTTGTGATGTTTACCAATGCATGCTGGAGACATATTGCTTGGCCGACCATGACAATTTGACAGGAGGGTATGTATGATGGCTATTTGAATAGGTATTCTTCTGTAAAAGATGGTAGAAAAAACACTCTTGTACCTTTGAGTTGTGCAAATGTATTTGCTGATCAATTAAAGTTGGAGGAAAGAAAGAGTTTGAGGAAAAAGACTTAAAAGAAAAACAAGAGTTAAGTGAAAAAATAGGGAAAGGTCAAAGAGAAAAAAAGAAAATGAAAAAAGAGATGAAATTGAAGAAAAAAGAAAGAGAGAGAGTTATTTGGCTATAATTGGAGAGGTGAGAAGGCTTTCAAAAAAACGGATCTTTGTACTTATGTACAATGGAGGATATTTGGTCTCTAACTATAACAACTTGCCTTTGCCTAGTGATTTTAATCTCTTTTACAGGAATTTGAAGACATGTTTCAAGATAAAGAAATACCTCCCATTAGAGGTACTGAACATAAAATAGACTTCATTCCAAGGACTGTCATTCCTTATAAGCCAGCTTATCGAGTCAATCCAACCGAGACAAGAGAAATTCAAAGGCAAGTGGAGGAGCTCATGGAGAAGGGCTATGTACGAGAAAGTTTAAGTCCATGTTCTATACGAGACTTATTGGTGCCAAAGAAAGATGAAACTTGGCGCATATGCATGGATAATAGTCATCAACAAAATCACGGTAAAGGATCGACATCCTATTCCTAGGTTAGACGATATGCTTGATTTATTGCATGATTCGTGTCTATTTATAAAAATTATTTTGAAATCTGGCTATCATCAAATTAGAATGCATGTGGAAGATGAATGGAAAACAACTTTCAATATTATGTTTGGATTGTATGAATGGCTTGTTATGCCTTTTAGGTTAACTAATACTCCTAGTACACCTATCTTAATATATAA
Source organism: Cucurbita pepo subsp. pepo (assembly GCF_002806865.2). NCBI lineage: Eukaryota > Viridiplantae > Streptophyta > Magnoliopsida > Cucurbitales > Cucurbitaceae > Cucurbita > Cucurbita pepo. The sequence continues at coordinate 142,904 of NW_019646459.1, forward strand.
TGTTTTGAGAAAATATATGAGAAAACAGGTTGTTGTTTATATTGATGATATTATAATCTATTTGAAGATTTGGCTTGAGCATGTGGAGCATGTTAAATTAGTTTTGATTACACATGGAAAAGAGAAATTTAATTTTAATAAGGGTAGTTTTTGCATGGAAATAGTTCAATCTATTGGCTTCATAGTTGGTAAAAGTAGAGTAGCTTTCGATAGAGACAAAGTTAAATTCATTATGGATTTGCCAACACCAAAAAGTGCACATAAATTTCGGAGTTTTCATGAGTTAGCTAGCCTCTATAAGAGATTTATAAAAGATTTTAGAACCATAACTGAACTATTGAATGACTTAGTGAAAAAGAATGTTGTTTTTAAATGGGGAGAAATGCAAGAGAATGCATCCAATTTTCTTAGGAAGAAATTAAGCAAACCATTATTTGTTTTGGCTAGCTTTAATAAAACTATTGAAATTGAATATGATGTATGTGGTTTGGGCATAAGTGTTGTTTTAATTCAAGATGGAAAGCACTTAATATATTTTAGTGAAAAACTAAATGGGCCAACATTGAAATATACTCCCTATGATAAAGAATTATTTGCTTTAGTTCATATATTTCATGTGTGGCAACACTACTTATGGCCTAGAGAATTTGTGATTCATTTTGATCATGAAAGCTTGAAGTATGTGAAGGGTCAAAGCAAACTGTACCGTAGATATGCAAAGTGGGTGGAATTTATTGAAACATTTTCGTATGTCATCAAGTATAAGCAAGGTAAGGTTAATACAGTAGCTCATGTGTTATCTAAAAGGTATGATCTCTTTACTTTCTTACTGCAAAAATTCTTGGAGTTGAGCATATTATTGAATTATATAGAGATGACCAAGACTTTAGAACTATTTATACATCTTGTCTGGCAAAAAAAGTGGTCAATGATTATTATGTGTTTCATAAATTTTTAATTACTAAGAGTATGCTTTGTATTCCTAAATGTTCTATAAAAGACTTGTTTTTTAGGGAAGCATATGGTGGTGTCTTAATGGGACATCTTAGGATTAATAAAGTTTATAAGATGTTGCATAAACACTTTTGTTGGTCAAAGATGAAGCATGTGGCAGATAGATTTATGGATGATGGTGCTGACTTATTCTTTAAGAAAGTAGTTTATGGAGAGCTCAATTAATTTCAAACTTATCGCATTAGCCACTCAAACACATCAACATTTCTTAAAAAGAACTATGTTTAAATTCATAAATTAGATAAAAGTCAAATGGTCAATTTGACTTATTTTTTGTGGAGATTAAAGGGGATCGGGAATAAATCCCGTCCACAAATGTCTCGAATAAATCTCGTCCACAAACATCTTTTGTCGGGAGACTATAAATACCCACAATATGTTATGTAAAATTTAGATTCGTGGATGAATGTAATTCAGATCTCAAATTGAGACGTTTCCCTTAGAAATCCGAGCATCATACTTGACATTTCTAAGTTTCAAGCAATTCATGTGGTAGAATTGCACCTGAGCCATTCAATCAAGCCTTGATCAAGTTAGATTGTGGAGTGACTCAATTTAGAACAAGGTTTCCAAATCTTGCTTCTAGATCTTCGATCGTAAGAGGTAATCTAATTCTAGCCTTATCTCTTCGTTGATCCAAATTTCATGTAAGAGGTGTTAATTACTTTGTTTCAAGAGTTCTTGCTTCAACAAAAGCTTGGATCGTTGGGCTGAGGATTAGGGTTGCCTTTCAAGTATCTCCCAATGCATGAGCACAAATAATGCATGAGGTCCTAACATTTTTCCGTTTTCATTATCATTTAATACAACCCCGCTAGCGTTCTGTACATATTGTATCATTTTTCATATCATTTCACATATCGTTCATCATTCATATCATATCGTTTCTCGTTCTTCAGTTCTCATATCATACATAATTCTAACGGGGTTATATTTCATGTCATTTATCGTGATTTCATATCATTCATATCATGCCGTATACACACAATTTAGGAGACATAACGTAACGTCTCATGCATCATAATATATCATATCATAAACATGTCGATTATCACATATCTCGTACCATAACATATTTCATATCATATGACAACATATATATATCCGTCATTCACATGTCGTATCATAATCATATCATACTGTAAACACTTCGTGGTCATATCGTTCCCTAACTTATCATAGTCTCAACGTTCTTTACCTATCACAGTCATATCGTTACATGAACGTACCTTAGTCATATCATCACAGGAATGTATCATAACGCTATCGTTCTATTAATCTATCACAAACCTATCCCTTTCTACCAATAACCTAACCGTATTCTTTTATCAATCTCTCATATCCATAGCACTTCGGTATGTAACCTAACCTTAACGTTTCATGAATGTATCTTAATCCTATTGTTACATTTCGTTTTGAGCGTCCTTCTCGTATCCTATCTCAAACATATCATTGAGCACATCGTACCGTGATTATTATCATACAATTCACATATCATAACATATACATAACATATCATAAGCATATCCATTCACAAATAATTCACACATATCAGTATATATGACACATGCAGAACCACGGGCACGTGTCAACATCAAATATAACCATGCCAATAGTAAGGTCACTTACTTGGTTAGCTTAAGTCGTTGTCACCAATATATCCTTAATGAAAGTTCGATTCCGTCCTTTAAAATCCAAGTCAACCTATATGAGCCCATGACATCAGTTTCAAGTTTAAACTCTATAAAATTAATGGAGTTTCTTGTCCTTTCATATTTCCTATTTTATTTTTAAATTCAGTTGACTAAATATCTTTCTTCAATCTTTACTTATGATGGTGTGAATAGATTTTCAATCTCTAAACAAATATTACTCCTAATTTATTTTCTAAGCTAATATTATTGGTCAATTTAAATTAATTGTTATGTCAGATTTATACAACTGACAACAAAAATCTAATTAATTGGATACTAGAGAATGAGATCTGATTATTACATAATCGAGTAAAATATGGGATAAAGGAAAGAAGATGGATACGAGAGAATGAGATATGATTATTACATAATCCGGTAAAATATGGGATAAATGAAAGAAGATCTGATCCTAAAATAATTTCTTATAACCATAATTATAAAGAAAGGGAAATCTGAGATAGGATTTACCTAATAACAGACCAAAATTTCTCTCCAAGTGTGGTGATATTATGTGTGGGTTGAGGAGAGAGGATGTGGTTGAGATGAGAGGTTAGTGCAGTGGGTTGAGGAGAGAAGATGTGATTGGGATGAGAGGTTAGTGTAGAGAGGGGTAGTTTTATTTAATTTTTTAAGTAATCATTTTTAGTTATGTATTTATTGATTATTATTATTATCATTATCTTGTTTTTTTTTATATATATATATAAAATAATTATTATTATTATTATTATTATTTGGGCTATTATACCTTATCTTTACCTGAAATATAAGAAATAGCACATGTCTCGAGTATTTCTTAAAATACTCGATAAGTGACCTCATTATTGGGGTCGGGGAATGCAAACGCATATAGAATAATGAGACCTATCATTTAAAACCGCCTTCTCTAAGACGGCTTTTCAGTCCGAGCAAATTGAACGGGTAATACTTCTCTACACATGATCCACATGTTCGAGTGGGCCGATGCTCGCACACCCCTGGGCTAGCTTCTCTGGGCTATTGTTGGAGACCTAGAGGGAATAGCGACCGTCGTAGCATCATGGTAAAATGTTGGTCATTTAAGTGTTATACTGTACGCATCCATATTCATCATAATAGGGAAGTATTGCAATGCACATGAACATACAATTATGCATAAGGTCCCCCATATTTTCCATCGTAATAAATCACAAGACAACCTTCATTCTTTCATCACATATCACACTTGGTAATGTGTGTACATAAACTCTCATTAAATCATTTCATTCGTAACATAACTTTCAAATCATGGCAGAGGAATATATTCATCATAATAGGGAAGTATTGCAATGCACATGAACATACAATTATGCATAAGGTCCCCATATTTTCCATCGTAATAAATCACAAGACAACCTTCATTCTTTCATCACATATCACACTTGGTAATGTGTGTACATAAACTCTCATTAAATCATTTCATTCGTAACATAACTTTCAAATCATGGCAGAGGAATATATTCATCATAATAGGGAAGTATTGCAATGCACATGAACATACAATTATGCATAAGGTCCCCATATTTTCCATCGTAATAAATCACAAGACAACCTTCATTCTTTCATCACATATCACACTTGGTAATGTGTGTACATAAACTCTCATTAAATCATTTCATTCCTAACATAACTTTCAAATCATGGCAGAGGAATTGTGCATCGTAGATCTTCTTTATTTCAAAACATATCATAGCACTACATAGTTGTAACAACCCAAACACACTGCTAGCAGATATTGTCCTCTTTGGGCTTTCCCTTTCGGGCTTCCCCTCAAGGCTTTAAAACGCGTCTGCTAGGGGAAGGTTTTCACACCCTTATAAAGGGTGTTTTGTTCTCCTCCCAACCAATGTGGGACATCACAACCCACCCCCTTTNACTTGCTCCTTTCTCCAATCGATGTGGGACTCCCGCCAAATACACCCCATTTGGGGCCCAGCGTCCTTACTCGCACGTCGTCTCGTGTCTACCCCCTTTGGGGAACAGCCTCCTCGCTGGCACATAGTTCGGTATCTGGCTCTAATACCATTTGAAACGACCCAAGCACACCGCTAGCAGATATTGTCCTCTTTGGGCTTTCCCTTTCGGGCTTCCCCTCAAGGCTTTAAAACGCGTCTGCTAGGGAAAGGTTTCCACACCCTTATAAAGGGTGTTTTGTTCTCCTCCCCAACCAATGTGAGACATCACCGAAGGTGACTATTGGTGTCTAGTTACCCGAAACACACAACGTGTAACTATTACCACAAGCCCTAATCATCGCCATCAACAAACACAATATGCATGTAATAGGTCCCCAAGATGTAAAACGTTGGATTTCATGAACCCATGTGTATTGTGTCATACAACTCACATCGAACCCAATCATCAACTACAACTACACACATTCAGCAGTTCGTCCCATGACTGACTTTGGCATCCCACTCGTAACTTCCGTTCCACAGCTTCAACTGAAAACCATTTTAAAAACACGATGAGTATTAAAATACTCAGTAAGAAACTCCCCTATTGGGGTCAAACACATAAATCGTCAAAAGGCGATTAACCAAAAATCGAGGGACCCTAGTGGTTAATCACCTGAAACACACAGCGGGTGCTTATTGCCACAAGAAAATCAAACCAACTGATCCCGACCTGAATTCTAATTTCGAATAGGGCTTTTTCCTGGCTAGTGTACAATTTTGAATTCCACCTCACGCTCCAGGGGTAGGTTGGGGAGATCTTCTAGGAACACATCGGTGAATTCTCTCACCACTGGCACTGAGTTAATGATCGCCTTGGTTCGCCCTAGGATAACATCTTCCTTGTCTTTAATGCCAAGACTATCTACGGGACCATTTCTACCCTGGTCCCCTCGAATTTGAAGCTTGGTTGACCAGGGGGTCTGAACACAACCTTCTTATTGAAGAAATCAATGGAAGCATGGTTTTTAGCTAACCACTCCATCCCTAAGATGACATCAAAATTGGTCATATCTAAGACTATCACCGTCACATTCATTGTGTGGTTCGACACAAACAACTGACAGTTCTTTACCCTCTCGAAGGCTTCCATACTTACCCCTGTCGGGGTACCTACAGACAACCCATACCCTAGCGGGTCAACTTCTACTCTTGCGTGTTTTACAAGGTTAGTAGAGTTAAAGGGGTGGGTTGACCCAGAATTAAACAAGACCCAAGAATAGAGAGCATACCTGTGACTGCCATGTTGGAGTTTTTTGCCTCCTGGCAAGTGGTAGCATATATTCGACCCTACTGCGGAGCTGACCTCGGGTTTGAGGTCGGTTGGTTACTAGGGGGTATGTTGGTACTAGCTTTTGCTCTCTCTTGGGTGCATTGCGCGACAACATGGCCTTCTTCGTGACAGTTGAAACATACCCGATTCTTAAACCTGCACTGCCCTTAGTGACATCTCCCACAGTTCACGCAACGTGGTCTGTCACGTGGCATGTTCTGTGGGCGAGCCTTTGGTTGCCTACGCTCTTGGTCTAAATTTGTCTTAGCCTAGTGCCACGGTACCTTTGAGGAGGTAGGTGACGTCTGTTCTCTCTTTCTCTTCTGGTCAACCGTCGTGTTTAAGTGGGTTTGGGTGTCTTCCGTCGAATACTCCTTATCGTCGAGCGTCACGACAAGTCGAAGTGTTGTTGCATAATCAGGAGGAAGGTGAGCTGACACTGCCCCTCGGACATCAGGCCTCAAGCCCATAACAAAACATTCTACTTTCAGCTCTTCTGTTGAGACCATTATTGGGGCGAAACGGGACAGGTAGGTGAACTCTCATTCATACTCCTCTACTGACCTGTTTCCTTGCTCTATGCTTAGGAATTCACGTTGCTTCTTATATCGCACCACTGGTTTGAAGTATTTTCACAGGAACGCTGCTCTAAACTACGTCCAGGTGATATCGTCTTCTTTTTCAGCAATCGCCCAAGAGGCTGATTGCCACCACAGTTTAGTATCATTGTGTAACAAGTCATGCAACTCAGTCTATGCTCCTCCGGCACTTCATGCGTCGAAAAATTTCATCAATAGCCGACAACCATAATTCAGCTACGATAGGTCCTTGGATTTTCCCTCGAATAGTTCAGGGCCCCAACGTTTGAAAGCTTGAAAAATACTTGTTTTCTTCTGTCGTGTCGGCGTCCCCACGGTTGTGATGGGTCGTCTGTCTGGCACTTTGCACTAAGGTCAGGATCAGTTGTGCCAATTGCCCGGTTGTCTTTGTCGTGGATTGCATCATTCCCATCATCGAGGTCATATTAGGTACTTCTGGAGCATCAACGTTTCTTCTCGGTGGATCAGATGGGGGAACTCCTATTCCCGAATTTGGGTTCACATTTACTGACTATTTTGAAGTAGGGCCTCTAAAGATGGGTTCTCCTATACCCTTGCCGGCCCGCTTCGAGCACGTTTACCTCCCCCCCCCCCCCCCCCC